>NC_141157.1:112907801-113060801 GCF_053477565.2 Lygodium microphyllum
TAGTAGCACTAGACGATCTCCTAACCCAATAAACATTGTTTGTTGGCTGTTCTCGCAAATTTTCATTTTCAGCATGCTGTCCTGGCATTTCAGCCTGCAAATCAGCATTAACAGCTTGCTGTCTTGGCTGTTCCTGCACATGTAGTGGCTGATTATCATGGGCAATAGCTGGTTGATCATTTCCAACATCATTTTCTGCATTTACAGGTTCATTTACAGCAGGTATTTGCTGCTGTATAGCGGGCACATTTTGCTGTCCAAAAGATATTTATTCCCGGAATACAACCCTACGGACCTCCTCAGACTTTTTGGGCTGTTTATGCATGCGATCTTCCTGGAAGATAACATCATTGCTGCGTACCACTTTCTTTTTCTTGGGATCCTACAATCTATACCCCATTTCACCCTCGTCACCATATCCTAGGAAAATGCATTTACGGGACTTTGGCTCAAGTTTGCTGCGTTTTTCTTTACGAATGTGCACAAAAGTCTCACAGCTAAACATTTTCATGTGAGTATATGAAGGTGGCTTGCCTAACCACGCTTCTTGGGGAACTTCCCCCCCTCCCCCCCCAAAAGACCTGTTTGGTGACCGATTTATTAAGTGAACGGCTGTGATAACAGCCTTTGCCTAAAAACCATGGGATAATGCAGCATGAGATAGCATCGTACAGACCTTATCCTGTATAGTCCGATTCATACGCTCTGCATTATCAGAGCGAAGACACTTAAGTGTCTTATTTGTTTGATTTTCAGCCAATGCCAAGAAATTTTTAAACTTGTCAAGCACTTCATACTTGCTATGAATAGGGTAAGCCCATACTTTCCGTGTAGCATCATCGACAAAGGTGACAAAACATTTTTTTTTCCCTAAAGATAATCCTGGCATTTGACATACATCCGAATGTGCTAACTCTAGAGGAGAAGATTTTAAAGAAAGAGACTTTTTATGAGACGTATGTGTATGTTTGCCATAAATACAATGATCACAGTGCTCAAAATCAGCATAACGAAGACAAGGCAAGTAACCCAAACGAGAAAGCACTTTCATTCGTGTTTGACTCATGTGTCCCAACCGGCCATACCACAAAGAAACGGTTGGCTTCTCGATCACGGCAATAACATGGTCATGCACACTAGATACATGAAGTGGATACAAAGTATCACTTTTGCAATCTCTAGCAATAACCCTAGATCCCTTCTAGATCTTCCATTTTCCATCACCAAAGGTGATATGAAAACCATCATCATCTAGTTGCCCTGTGCTAATCAAGCTCTTCTTGAGCTGAGGTACATGCCGTACATGTTGAAGTGTAAAGACAGAGTCATGCTGAAATTGTAACTGCACATTGCCAATATCTACAATCTCACATGCATAGTTGTCCCCAAGATGGACAACACCATGTTGACCCCCTGTATAGGTGGAGAACCACTCGCGATGAGGGGTGACATGAAAGGAAGCACATGAATCGCGAATCCAGGTATGCATGTCATTATCCGTATCTGCAAGTAAAGCATGTGTACCAAAGTGTGAAGACTCAAAGAGTATATCACTCCCACTATCACTGTCATGAGTGACTACATTCACCTCTTCAATTTTGACACTCCTCTTCTTAAGTTGATTGTCCTTCTCTTCCTTGCTATCATTTGTCTTCTTGCCTTTTCCTTTCTCTTTCTTCCATTTGTAGCAATCACGTTTAAAGTGACCCTTCTTGCCATAATGATGACATTCAACATCTTTGCCACGTGATTTACTGCGTTCCTTGCTATCATATTTGCCCTTTTGCTGTGATCTGCTCCTAGTATGCAAAGCACTGGAAGACTTACTGGATGCATTGTTTTGTTGATTCATCTCTTTCATAAGTAGAGCACTCTCTACATCAACATACAAAAGGATTACATTAAAATTGCTCATAGGAGTCCTGAATGTATCCCAACTCTCTGGTAGAGTGCAAAGCAAGAAAGTAGCCTTAAATTCCTCATCAATCATGAACTTCAAGGCAACCAGCTGGCTGAAAATGGAGTTAAACTCACTCAAGTGAGTAGACATTGCTGGACCCTCTTTCATACGCAAATCCATAAGCTTTTCAGCCAATACACTTTGGTTGCAGCACTCTTCTGTGCATACAGTTCTTCCAATCTAGTCCAAATAGCATATGCAGAATCCAAACCTTTAATGTTGAACAGCAAGGCATTAGAAATCGATAGCTCTATGGTTGAGCGTGCAAGCTCATTTAACTCATCCCAATCGTCCTGTTCCATGTCTGCAGGCTTTGCCCCTTTGGTTTTGATTGGCTTTGCTTGCTTTTTTTGCAAGAGGATATTGTAGCATTGTTTTTGCCAAACTGCAAAGTTGTGTGCTCCTTCAAGCTTCTTTATGTGCATTAGATTACTACTGTCATTACTGCCAGCAATGATTCTTAGCCCAAATGTGACCAAAAAACAGCAAATGCAGGCCCAAAACTGTCACCCAAGTGACCAAGGTACAAACAAGTACCAACTAGCAATAAATAACCACGTAGAAGCACAGATTTCAGATCTGTAATTAAATTTTCAGAAGCACCAAACCATGTGCTACAGCATTCCACAACTGATTATAGCTGTTCCAACGGCATATACATCACATTACATGAGAAATCCCAAAATTTTAGTTGCAATTTCTGTTGTACATGTGCCCACAGGTATAAAATTTGACACGAATGGTCAAAAGTCCCAAAATTTTGTGCTAAAAAACATCAAACACACATCTGCATTTTCTTTGTCATGCATAGAACATGCCAATTTTGCCAAAATAGAGCAATTTCAGCAAAATCCCCAAATTTCACAAAGTGTTGATGTCCAAATTGCGTGGAATTCAACCTGCATGTACATAAAATGACCAAATGCTGCACAGATTTTGCTCAAACTACAAATGCACAGATTTTGCCCAAACTACAAAAGCCCCAAATTGCACGGGGTCCAATGTGCATCAATGTCAAGAAATTGGGTAAATTTCAGCCCAATTTGTGCACTTACATGAAAAGCCCCAAATGTCGGGGACAAAATGTCACAAATTCCTGCAATTTTTGAGACAAATATCACTATTGCATCTTGCTCGCACCAAATCTGGACAAATCCCCAAATTTTCCAAGTCCTTCGTGCACTAATTTCAGTGAAATTGAAAGAATTCACTAAAATATGAAAAGCCCCAAAATTCCCTGGCAAATGTGCACTGACTTTGCAATTTCTGAGTCAGATTGTCGAATTCTGCGTTGAGATCCCCAAATTCAGGAAAAGCCCCAAATTTTTGGGCCTAAACCTGCACAGATTTGCACACTGTGCTTGCGCGTGCGAACACCCGGAGGAGAGGAGGTAAAAGCAAACTCAAGATTTGAAAAAAAAGGATGTGACGGGGGTTTGTTGACCCACGTCTAGGTGAGTCGCTTGCCCGACTACTGTCCCGTGATGCCTCGCGCTGGCGCTTGATCGCTGGCATGGCGTGTTTGGTGCCCGTGTGCCCTGTCGTCGTTTGGTCTGCAACGTCGCTTGTAGACGTTGCTTGTGCTGCCCTTTGGTTGCACGTCAGCTGCTGTCCGTCGCCTGCTAACAAACTCACACCATCGACAGTTTGCTGTCTGCCGACGGTGCTTGCAAACAATTGTCGACTATCCTCACTACCTGCGACTATTGCCTGCTAGCGACTGCCGCTCGTAATTGACTACCTATTGAGACTCGTCGTGTCCACTTGGGACTCCTGCAACACCTGAGCTGTCTCCTGCCGGCTCTGATACGAGTTTGTTGAGATGGGTCCGACACAAAGATCGAGACAGTAGGTGTTCGTTGTGCACAGAGAGATAGAGAGAGTGAGACAGAGCAGAGCAGAGAGTGAGCACGTTTGTAGGTACAATGACGAGAGTGTACCTTTAGGTTTTTAGATAGATATATATGTGTAAGTACAAGTGCGAAGGGTGTGTTTACACCCGAGCACATTTAAAGGCACGAGGCCTTTATTCCCAACATATTTAGAGCATTCATTTCTTTTTCATTTGGTTTTAGGTGTGCTCACATTGGCTGGTTATTTTCCAGCTTACTGCATTTCTTTATCGGTGGGTCTAGATTGCATTCACATTGGTTGGGATGGGATGACCAATATTTATGTAGGTGATTTGCACTTTCTAGAATATTTTATTAGTATATACTAGTCGGCCAACATATTTATCATCCCATTGATCAGGTCGGCCAGTTTTCGGGTTATTTGGCTATTTATAGCCTGTCCCTTAGTTGGTTGGTGAATCATCCTTTGGAGGTTTTGGCACACTCCTCCATCTTCTGGTGCTTCCTTCCGTCATCTGCCTAATCTGATGCCCTCATTGATGCCTTGGGCTGCATGCAAGGGCTGATCAGCCCTCTTTGTATTCAGCATTCTTTTGGAGTTCAATGCAGATTTTCTTCTTCCATTCTCTTCTTTCATTGCAGTTTTCCTCTTCCCTTCTCTCTCTTTTTTCATGTTCCTCTTCCATTGCACACTCTTGCACATCCTTGGCATGGTTGGAGACTTGCGGGTTGATTGTGTTTGGAGGGTGCTTTGGTCCACCATCCTTACCACCTCTTGATTAGGGATTATCATTGGTTGGTGACCCAGGACTAATGTTGCTTGGGAACTCAATAAAAGTAGGATCTTGTGGAAACTAGCTATTTTGGAAGGGTGGTTCAATAAGACTCCATTCAAATGCAAAATCTTTCTTTGGAGAATGTTGATTGGTGGTTTGCCCCTTGCATCGGCCCTTTGTAGGTACCATATCTCTCATGGCAACTGTTTCTTTTGTACTACTAGTGTGGAATCTTCCTGCTGCAGATTTACTTTATGCCCATTAGCCAAGAAGATCTGGTCCCTCCTATCTGACATTTAGAGAGCTGTTGAGGACCTTTACTGCTCTTTGATTGGGTCTTTGGCAAGGTGAAATATCCCACTCCTATGCAGCCACATATGAAGATATTATTTCATTTTCTTACATTCTGGGGATGTTGGCACAACTGGGTCACCTAGAATGCCTTCATCTTTGGTTCCTCCTTTGGGATTCTAAGTCATGTCACTAGGCTGAAGGGTCTTCTCCACTAGCAGTTGGATCTTGTTTAGCATGTTGGCCTTCTCCCTTGGTAGGATTCAGTTTCTTGGCATACAACAGTTTCTTCTACTACGCTGTTGTGACTCTTGTACTTCTCGTGTGATTAATATAATTCCGCATTATGAAAAAAAAAAGAGGGAGGGAGGGAGAGGGAGAGAGGTTTCAAGAAATTCTCAAGCTTTGTTGCTGGCAGGTTTCCGCAAGGTGTTCCCTGGGTTAGGTACCACGGAATATATCAAGGATTGCATGTCAATGTTGTAGTACCTGGAAAGTGCATGATTTTTGGTGAGCTATCAATGATTTCTGCAAACAAGCATGCAGTTATGTGTACAGTTGCATCAGAAACTATGAGGTCACTGGCACTGTGTGTTTTGAGATGTAGAGGAATATAGAGCAATGTCCTCATAAATTGTCTTATTTTACAAGAGTTAATTAAAGAGTTAAAGAATGTATTTGTTTTCTGCCCAAGAATAGGATAAGAAGGATACATGGGGTGTGTGTTACCATTGCCTGTAATCATCATTGGCTTCTTACAAATGAACCAAAAAAACTGAAAATTATATGTCTATGTTTTTGATATCTCCAAGTGCAACAAGATGATTGTTGGAAGAATAAAAAACAAGAGAAAAGCAAGGGAGAAAGTGAAAACGTGTACCAGAGAACTTGATCTAATTTATTTGATTTACCCAAGATGCACTCCAAACATTACAATAGCATGCCCCTACAACCAATGCTAACAAAGGTACAGTGGGTAAAAGAATCAGGTTTCAATTTACAAGGTGCTTAAAAGGAATGTAATCAACTTGTTGCCTTGTTGAGCATAATTTCTGATCTTTGTCCAACATTGCTTAACTTTACCAAACAGACTTGGAGAACTGTACTCTCTCTTTTGATGCCATGCAGCACAAAAGCAAGTTAATTTGTCCACCTATGATTATGTTTGTAAAAAATGTTGCTATTAGGTCTATATAAATGAGCTTTGGCTAGGTAGGGCACTGTTGTCTTACTGTGCCATAGATAGCAATTATATTCTTTTGGCCACCCCTGCAGCTGCATATTAGCCATTACTTGCGACAAGGAGGCTTTTTAATAAAGCTTGGTGTCTATATGGTGTTCTATTCTTGTAGTAAACATTTGGTCCTGATGGGGGAAAACAAAGGGTCCAAGAAAATGGGATTTATATATGCAATCCTTGGTTTGTGAATGGCTTTGCAGATGTTATTGTTGATCTTTTCTATCTTGTCATATCTCTTTCTCTAGCGCCCAACTCCATCTTCACCACTTCCTCTTCAAAAGAAAAAAAGGCTCCCTCTTAATAAAAAAAGGAACATTTTTTTTCCTCCACAAAGGAGCTGACGTTCCTCTTACTGTTTGCTTTATGGCTCTCCTGAGTTCTAACTATGTTGTCATTATGATAGCGTCGTTGTGGGCCATTACTTAAATATTTAGTGGGTTTTTGTAGGTGTTGACAATGTGGGGACTGTACCTTCTGCTCTAGTGACTTATGCTTCCATCCAAGCTCTACATCCAGATCTGATTATTAATATGGGAACAGCTGGTGGATTCAAGGTGAAAGCATTTAAATGTTGAGATACATCAAAATATCCATGTGGGTTTTGTAGGTGGATAATATGTGCAGTTGATATGATTAATTTGCTTGTTATATGAGTATTCTTGGAGCAAAGTAGCAAAAGAAAGGTATCGCTCTTGTGGGTGTAAGGTTTGGTTCCTTATACAGGGAAGTTCAGAGATTAAGATGCACTGTATTAGGTTAAACAAGGGTTAACATCAGGCAGAGAACTCTTTTTATGGTATGAGCAAAACCTAGGCCTTAGTCTTATTTGAGAGGAAAAGATAGGATTCAGTCACACAGATGAGAGTTGCTAAGACCAATTAGTACGTCTTGAATTTATTTTCAATTTATGAATTTACCATTTCGCCAACCAGCTAAAAATTATGTAGTTTTTGACATCTTTGAAAGCTAAAGACGCTGCATGCTAATATATAATCCATTGCAACATTGAATGGGGACCTGAGAATGACAGAACAGGAAGGGAGAGGCAGAGGGAACAGAAATGGGGAATCGATGGGATATTAAAAACTAGGTGTGCATGCACAATCCTAAATCAATATGACCGTATATCTCTAATGAAGTCATGTACTATGAGCTAGCAGTTAATGATGTGGGGTTGCAAAGAACCACCTAGGATACATGGGATGTTACTGAATATAGGAGACATTTTCTTTCATTAGGGAATGCACACCTGTACTGGTTTGTCCAACCTTAATACAGGGCTTCTCCATCTCGGGTGGACCTATTGAAACAGCTGTAGACAAAGCACACCTTTCTTTCTCAACGGCCTGCTGATTGTGACAGTTTTTCACCCAACATGCATGTACATACAGAGATACTGCTTTACACAAGACATGAGTGTATATAACAGTATAGTCTCGAGGGGTTATGTGATATTTATCCGTACAGCTCTTTGGAAGAGCTTACAAGAGTCTTCAAAGATGCATTGCACACCTTTGCAGATGACTCATTCTCACATATAAAACCTCCAAGGGCATGCCTATGCATTGTGCAACTGTTCAGAACAGTGGGTTGGTGAATCCTGATACACGAGCCCAATCACAACGGAAAACTTCCCCTATTTCTGCAGATAACTAGGTGAGGGTGTTTTAGTAGTCATGCCATGCATTGTCATCTCTTGCCTGTGAGCCTCACTCTGAGTCAGACGGGGACATTAGGAGCTCTGGCATGTCTGTCACGTGTTTTGACAGAGGAAGCAGCTCTATTCAGAGCATGCATCTCTTCTCTTAGTTGGCTTAGGTTTGTTCACATTGTGCATTTTCTACCTGTTCAGCCCTAGTTGGCTGTGATCAACCTCAATTTACTCGAGATGCCTGTGATTAGCCCTGGACTGCCTGCAATTGCAACCTCAGCGTTTTGTGGCTGCATGAAATGCAGTCGGACTGCATTTCATGCACTCGGCTGCAACAGTCTGCCAATTTTTTGAGTTTTCTGTTATATATAGCAGTTGGCAGTCAATGGGCAGATCACTTCATTCTGTCTCTTGTAGATGTGCCGAAACTCTCACATGGTATCAGTGCCTATGTGAGGACACAGAGTTTCGAGTCAAAGAGAAGACCACCCTATTGCTGAAAACTCAAATTTCAGCCTGCTGTTTGCTGCTGTAAACACAATTTTTTTGCATTGGATGGTTGTTTTTGACAAGTTAGGCAATCCACAACTCTTTTCTTGTAGGTGTTGCTGATTTTCCCTCCATTTAGGCTCTCCTATTGTGTATTTGTAGGTTAGACGAAGATGTCTTATCACCCTTTAGAAGGCTTTGATGACTCAGATGAAGTTTCTATTCATACTCCCTCTGAGAGATGGTGTGATCATTGCGAAGAATGGAGGTCCTAGCCCCGTTTTGAATGGCAACCCTCTTGCTAGGTCACATAGATTGGAGCAGCTGTCTCCTTTCCCCTCTATTTATGTTTCCCATAGGGCTCGTCCTTCTAGCCCTAGGATGCCTATGATGGCATCATTAGTGCAGGTGCGTGTTCTTCCTTCTCTCCACAAAGAAGATCGTTTGGATGGATCAAATTTTTCGCTTTGGTCCTACAAGGTAGAATGTATCCTTGACACCTTTGATCTTTGGGAGTTTGTTACCCACCCTATTCCTCGTCCCATGGAGGATCCTAGAGTCAAATTGACAATGGATCGTGTAGTCCTATGGGATAGGCTCAATTCTAAAATTCGATTTTTCCTCTTTATGAGCTTTTAGGATTTGTCCTAGTGCATGTATGCATGTTGTAGCAGGCAATAAAAGTGTGGACAAAGCTTGCTTCTTTGTACCATCAGATTACTCTTTGGAAGAAATTATGGATGCTTGCTGTTGATGATTCTCCTTTCATGAAGGATCACATCAATCGACTAGAGGACATGAGGGATGAGCTTGCCTCCCTTGGCAGGATGATATCTTCAAAGGATATGGCCATGATTATTTTGACTCGGTTGCCATCTTCATAGTACGATATCTTCTACACAAGCCTTTTTACATTGAGGACTTGAGAGACTCTTTAATGGGAGGAGTTGGCCCCCCTTGTCTTGGAGCATGATGAACGTCACAAAGAGGTTGGAGCCGATGGATCCAGCTCCACGAAAGCTTTTATTATAGGTATGGGAGGGGGGAAGAAGAAGAAGGAGAAAACAAAGGCCAAGCTCAAGAAGGAGAACTAGGAGAATTCTTTAGGTTGTGACATAGATTTAGAGAAGCCTAGATTCCCACACTATAGGAAGGGGACGCATCCCAAAGAAAAATGTTGGAAGACGTATCCTCACCTTCGTATGGGAGCATTTCTCTACCTCTACATGAATTATTAACCATGGGTTTGTGTTTCTTCATATTTATGCATTGAAGGAGCCCTCTTTAGTGGATGCCTTGCCTTCCACGAGGCCTTGTCTTATTGATAGCGGTTGTTCGAGTCATATGACTCCATGAGGAGATGTGTTACAGGATCTTCCTCCATCTGAGGGTCGTGTTACTGTTGGTGACATTTGTTCGGTGCCTATTAGTGGTATTGGTACTTTGTTGCTATTGCTAAACCATTCTTCGAGCTCCATTTCAGAAGCCCTACGTGTTCTAGACTTAGGCCTTTCACTCCTCTCTGTTCATGGCCTTACTAGACTTGGTACTTGGGTTGACTTCACCAAATAGGCCATTCTCATTATTAAGGATTCTTCTTTAGGAGCTATTTTAGTGGCAAGTCGGTAAAAGAGAGAGCTCTATAGGCTCCATTTCCCTTCTCTTATGTAGGGTCCTCTAAGGCAGTTGTCTATTGCTGCATTTGTTTCTGCTTGTGCACCATCTATCCCACATGTTTCATTCCATTCCCCACCATCTCCTTCAGTGGTTTCCTTGTACCTCCCATCCCTTCTAAAGGGAGACGATATTGGTGGTGTGGCTGTGGATTCTTTGGCCCCTAGTGTTTCGTTGGGGGATCCCTAGGATCACGAGGACCTTCTTTATCAGTGGTCTCCATTGACGAACTTCATTGGCATTGGCACCCTTCTTGTGACCCTTGGATTTGCCTCTTCTTCGGCCTTCAACCACATCCAAGATCTAAGAGGTGGTGTTAGCAGCCATGTTTGTCATGCATTGTCATCTCCTGCTTGTGAGCTTTAGTCTGAATCAGATGGGGACATTAGGAGCTTTGACATGTCTGTCATGTGTTTTGATGGAGGAGGCAGCTCTATTGAGAGCATGCATTTCTTCTCTCAGTTGGCTTATGTGTACTCACACTGTGCATGGTTGCAGTCAGCTACAGTGTGCTCGAGATGCTGCAATTGCTAGGTCAGCATTTTGTGGCTGCATTAAATGCAATTGGTTGCAGCAATTGGCCAGTTTTTTGAGTTTTTTGCTACATATAACAGTCGGCAGTTTGTGGGCAGATCACCTCATTTTGTCTCTTGCAAGTGCTCTATCAGGTGGCTGCAGTCTTCTCCGTCTCCTTTGTGGTTTGTAGGTTGCATACTCTTTGTTTGTCCTCATAGATGCCTTGGGCTGCATGCAGCGATTGATTAATCCTCATTGTATTCAACTTTCCTTCATTGTTTAGTGTAGTTCATTCTTCTCTTTTTGCTTTCTCTTCTCCTCTCCTTTTCTCTTTGTGTTTGTGATTCTATTCCGTTGCACACTCTCACAGGATGCTCCTTCAATGTCTTGTGCAAAGAAAGAAGTATAACTACTTGACCAAGGTTGAGATAGAATTCTACCAACTATTCTTGGGATAGGGCATAAGAGGGCTTGGCGGATATTCTAGGAGAGAGGGTCACCCAACTCATGCATCGTATGCAAGGCATTGCATGACTATGATATGATGTACTTAGACATGCACAAGTCACATCTAGGCTAGTTAGATAACATGCTTTTTTACAATGGAGATGATCATGGATGATATATTGTAGACAAGGAAAGCCCATGACTAGGATAGCTTAGTAGTTGAGCACTTGTCATGTGCTCATGTTGTCAAGATTGTGGGAGAGAAGGAAGGAGTCTCACTTGTAGCTTTCCTACTTGCATAATGGGGGAATATACACACAGGTGGAGGCTGAAAACAATTTTCCTCTTCTTAGTTGTGTAAGCCAAAAAGAACTCAAGTATATAGAAATAGAAGAACCCTATATATGGGTCTCAAACCAAACTCAACTAACTAAGGTGGCATACTAACTGAGCCACGAACTAGAGTAGATAAGGATAGCTGTCATCTAGCTATTATTCATGGGCGATGTACCAACCGCATCTACAGCTAACAAGTCGGTGACGTAAATGCACAACGGTTACCCTGGCATATCACGAGTGGAGCTCGATATCTCAATACTCCCCCTCGAGCTCAATCCCAATTCCTGCACACCAAGCAGGTCTCTGAACTTGCGCAGCTTCTCTGCGCCCAATGTCTTCGTGAATATGTCAGCTACCTGATTCTCTGTGTTGACATAAACTAGATCAATAAGACCTAGTAAAACCCTCTCCCGCACATAGTGATAATGCACCTCAATGTGCTTTGTTCTAGTATGATAGACTGGGTTATTTGTCAAGTGTATACTGCTCATGTTGTCACAATAAATGACAACTGGCCCATCTGTAGGCTGATGCATATCATAAAGTAGCTTATGCAACCAAGTTACCTCACATGCAGCCATTGCTGCACCCTTGTACTCAGCCTCTGTGCTCGACAAGGCAACTGTAGGTTGTTTCTTGCTGCTCCAAGTGACTGTAGCACTTCCAAAAGAGAACACATATCCACTAGTAGATCATCTATCAGAAATACTACCAGCCTAATCAGCATCAGTGTATCCATGCAACTGTATTTGAACCCCAGTCTCATGAAATAGTCCATACTGCAATGTGGACTTCACATACCTGAGTATGCGTCTAGCCGCATCCAAATGTGGTTTCCTTGGAGCCTGCATAAATTGACTTACCAATCCAACAATATAGCTCAAATCTGGCCTGGTAATAGCCATATAAATCAAACTTCCTGCTATGCGTCTGTACATAGTAGGGTCTTCGAGAAGCTCACCTGCATCTGCACTCAGCTTTATATTCTGCTCCAAAGAAACTGAAATAGGCTTACAGCCTGTCATCCCATATTTTGACAACATGTCCAATCCATATTGCCTCTGCAAGAGCCGTATCCCACTTGGTGATCTAATCACCTCAATGCCCAAGAAATAACGCAGCTCTCCTAAATCCTTCATCTCAAACTTTTACTTCAATAGCATTTTCACATAAAGGATATCTTCATCACTATCACCTGTGATAATCAAATCATCAATATAAATGACAAGCAGCATAATATCTTTCTCTGTTTCTCTCACATAAAGTGAAAAATCTGCCTTGGAAATCTGAAAGCCAATAGTGACAAGATACTGTCCTATCTTGTCAGGCCATGCTCTAGGTGTTTGCTTCAAGCCATACAAGGCTTTCTTCAACTTGCAAATAAACTCAGGATGAACAGCATGCATATAATCTGGTGGTTGCTCCATATATACATCTTCTTGCAAATCACCATGCAAGAAGGCATTTTTTACATCCATTTGATGTAAAGATCATTCCTTTGATGTAGCCATAGCAATGACAGCTCTTACGGTTGCCATCCTTGCAACCGGACTGAATGTTTCTTCATAATCAATGCCATATGTTTGTGCATACCCCTTGACTACTAATCTTACCTTGTATCTATTCATAGAACCATCTGCATTGTGCTTCACCTTATAAACCCACTTATAACCAATTGCATTCTTATCTTTAGGCAAAGGTACCAATTTCCATGTAGCATTTGCTTCCAAGGCATCCATTTCTTCATCCATGGCTTTCTTCCATTTTTCTTTTCCCATGGCTTGCTCAAAAGAAGTAGGTTTTGGTTTCTGCATCACTTTGACCATGTAGGCATAGTGAATGGCTGTAAATCCATCATATTTTAGCCTATCCATAGGATACCTAGCTCTGGTAGACTTGCGCAAAGTAGGTTCACTCCCGGGTGCTCTCAAAACATCCTTGGTCTTCCTTACTCCAGGTGTAACAATAGAAGGAATACCCAACTCATCATGAATGCTCTGTTCTGAGCCACTGGATTCACCATCCACATAAGAGTGACCTGCATTCACATCAAACATGGGCTGATCTACCTTCTCTTTTCCTTTTCGTGAAACTTGCATACCACTATCTGCATTGTTTTGAGGAGATTCTCCTGATCTCAATCTGCCTGTCCATGGCGAAGAATGTGAACCACTGCTAGAGGATACTCCAGGTCCACTAATATTTTGTGACTGCTGCTGTGAATTCTGTGCATCATTACCATTTTGTGTATCTACATCATCAATCATATTTACTGGTTTATACCAGCTACTCATCTTATCAAAAACATCTCTGCTCACTATAAACTTACGAGTAGAAGGGTTATAGCATCTATACCCTTCTACTGCAGAGAGTAACCAATAAAGATGCACTTCTCAGCTTTTGGATCCAACTTGGATCTCAACTCATCTGGCACATGAACATAAGCAATGTAACAAAAAATCTTCAAATGAGAAATATCTGGTTTCCTACCAGTATACCTCTCCTCTGGAGTCATCCCATGTATTGCTGCAGTGGAAGTCCTGTTCATTATGTAGACTGCTGTAGCAACTACTTCAGCCCAGTAAAAATTTGGCAAGTCTTTTTCGTTGAGCATGGCACGAGATATCTCTCCAATGTGCCTGTTTTTCCTTTTTGCAATTCCATTTTGTTGTGGGATATGACTGCATGAATATTGCTGCTTTATGCCATGCTCCTGCAGGAACCTTGCAAACTACCCTTCCCCTCCATCTGACCTTAAGTATTTTATTTGCAAGCTTGCTTCTTTTTCAACCATAGCTTTGAGAGTTTTGAAATGCTGAAACATTTTACTTTTCTTTTTCATAAAATACACCCAAACTTTTTTGCTATAGTCATCAATAAAAGTGACAAAATAATGACAGCCTCCAATAGATGCAGCTTTAGTAGTCCACACATCAGAGTGGATTAATTCCAATGGCTTCTTACTTTCTTGAACATGTCTAGGAAATGGTTTCCTTGCCGGTTTTTCAAATTGACAAGCTTCACATACCTTATGCATTTCTGCAACCTTAAATTTAGGCAATCCTGCAACAATATTTTGGGCATGCATTGATTTAAGTCGTTGTACATTAACATGACCAATGCGTTTATGCCAGATATCAATATCTGTAACTACATCGGTTCCATGTGCAAGCATTGCTACACTCAATTTAGGCATGTCTACATCCAACGTAAACATTCTACCATTTTTCTTTCCTTTTGCTATCAAGCGATCTTTATTTTTCATATCCTCAACAAAGCATCCATGAGAATTAAATCTGCCCTGCAAGCCCTGCAAGCCTTGCTTAACCATTTGACCAACAGAAACCATATTCTTGGTGATATTCGGGATATGAAATACATCCGACAAGTATTTCTTTTTCCCATCTTGCATAGACAAAGGAATTTTTCCAATCTGCACAATAGGATGTGCAGTATCATCACCAGTCTCCACAAATCCTGGTTTTTCCATTTTCTTTGCGTCCTGTATTCATTCTGCATGACCTGTCATGTGGTTTGATGCACCTGAGTTGTTGAGAATCAGCAATCACACTCAAACAGCCTCTTTGTATGAAATCTCAGGGTCAAGGATATGCAGGCTAACTTATCCCATATGCACAATAGTGCCTACTGCAGTTTCCTACTTTCCTATAAAGCATTGTACTTGCTTCCTTTCTTAATGTAATGATAGTACTCTTTTCATTTCAGTAAAGTGTCAATGTCATTGTCCACATACACAAGATTGTGTTTATGAGTCCAAGTCTCAATCTTGAAACCTAATTCACTTGTGTAACAAACAGTGTCCATTCCATCATGAGTCTACACTTCTCCTTCCATCCTCCATAGCTTCCGGTTATGTCATGCTCTAGATCCCGCATTTCTAACATGGTATCAGGTCCCAGTTGGGCATGGCATTGCTTCTCTAGCCTCTCTTGATTCTTCTGAACCTCCATCCAGCTCAATGTCAGCTCATGACTTCATCTCCCAACTCTACTCTCACTGAAGCTTCCATGGCAGCCATAGCCAGCAGCACCCTATCAGATTGAACTGCTTATATCTCACTCCACAGGTCAAATCTCTTACAGCTTCCTTCTGGAAAAGTATTCCCCAACTCATAAAGCTTCTCTGTATCACATCAATCCAGGACATTGGACCATCTAGAGCTCAGCATTGTGAAAATCCCAAATCTCTGTTCTGTGTCTGCCATAGCCAAACAGGACCTACCTTTCTTGGAGCTTCCATAACTCTTCAACCAGGCCATTATCAAATTGGAGCTAGATGACAGTTATATCCATCACGTGGATAACTGTGAGACCTCACAGGATACATGGAAAAGACTTGACACCCTGTTCGGTGCACAATCTAAATCATCAAAGTATGGTCTCCTAATTGAATTCTTCAGGCTTGAAATGAAGTCCAGCACATCACTTGCCACACATCTTAATTACATGGAAGGACTCCTAACCCAACTTGCAGGAATCAACATTAAAATGGATGAAGATGTTTGCATCGGTGTTCTACTTAAGAGCTTGCCTCCTGAATATAATAACGTATCAACAACTTTAATCAACATGCCAAATCCTGAACTTGTTGATATCCAGGCATCACTGTTAGAAGAAGAAAAGAAGCTAAAAACTAAAGAAGAACCAAGTACCTCTAGAGATGAGCATGCATTATATGTTGGCAACAGATACAAAGGCAAGAAAGATCAGCTCTTTTGTGACTTCTGCAAAAGGACCGGACACACCGAGAAGTTCTGCCACGCAAGAAAGAGATCCCAAAAGGCCTATCTAGTCGCAGTCAAAGAAGAAGAAGAAAATGAAGCAAAGGAAGATGAAGATGAAGACCACCAGGATCGGAAGGACAAGACTCATCAGTCCTTGTACTCTCATAATTCTGATAGACTGTTTTAATAGCCTTGTATTTTCCTTGCCCTAATGTTTCCTGCCATAAGCTTTGTAAACTCCTTATGTAACTTGGCATTACAGTCCCTGTACACTTTGTGAGGCCCCTGTTACAGCCTCTGGATGTCCACCATGTTTATGGTACCCACACTTAGCTTTTTCTGCAACAGCCTCTGGTGTTCTGCCATGTGTGTGGTATGCCCACACTTTGCAGGTGGTTCTCATTATAGCCTCTACACACTTTGTGCCTTTTCTAGTTGTGATTGAGGAGGGGTGTTGAGAATCAGCAATCACGCTCAAACAGCCTCTTTGTATGGAATCTCAGGGTTAAGGATATGCAGGCTAACTTATCCCATATGCACAATAGTGCCTACTGCAGTTTCCTACTTTCCTATAAAGCATTGTACTTGCTTCCTTTCTTAATGTAATGATAGTACTCTTTTCATTTCAGTAAAGTGTCAATGTCATTGTCCACATACACAAGATTGTGTTTATGAGTCCAAGTCTCAATCTTGGAACCTAATTCACTTGTGTAACAAACAGTGTCCATTCCATCATGAGTCTACACTTCTCCTTCCATCCTCCATAGCTTCCGGTTATGTCATGCTCTAGATCCCGCATTTCTAACATGAGTCAACATACTATACATTGTTGCTTTCTTTTGCACTTGTCACAGAATTGGTCATGTGCTATACCATAAACAAATGCTCATTTCTATCATCACCCTGTCTACTAGAAGATGCATAATTCCCTTGTTGCAAATTTCCATTCATGATGTCATTCTGCTTTTTATAGCAATTTTTAGCTATATGACCCATTTTACCACAGTAGTAGCATTCAACATTGTTGTTTGCATTTTGGCCTCTTTGCCATCCACCACGATCTCTTTGGCTCCCCTTGCCTCTAGAGTTACCACGTCCTCCTCCATAGGACTGGTTTTCTTGAGTTTGTTGCATATTTTGATTTCTACCACGGTCTCCAGATCGGCCTTCTCTATCTCTGCCTCTACCTCTTCCAGCATTTAAGTAGAAGACAATTTCTTTTGAAGTTCCTCCTGATGAAGATGCACCACCATTTCTCTGCTCCTCAGAAATTAGAAGAGCAATCAACTCCTCAAAATCAGGAAATCTTTCATGGACGGAAATGGATGTTCGGAACTGTGCATAATCCTTTCCTAGACCATTCAAGGTCACAGAAACTAAATCATCATCTTCCACTGGCGACCCAATGGAAGCAAGTGCATCTGCAATCTTCTTTACCTTCATGTGGTAGTCATTGATGCTCATACTTTCTCTTTGCACATTGTGTAACTCTTGCTTGAGCTGCATTTTCCTGGCTTGCGTATTTGTACTATACATTTTTGACAAAGTATCCCATGCCTCCTTTGGCATACTTGCATCTTGAATATGCACAATCATAGAGTTTGAAATACTGATAGACAGCCAATGTATAACTTTTCCGGCTCTCTTATGCCATCCTTTAAATGCTTGCATTTGTTGTTGATTGGGAACATCAGGAAGAATTGGTTCTTCTTCATTTCCTGCAACGAATTTCCAATATCTTTTTCCCATAAGGAAATTCGTCATTCTAAACTTCCATGCTTGGAAGTTGTTCTTGTCAAGTTTTTCAGTGACAATTTGTGAAAGAGAAACACTGTAAAAAATTCTGTCACTGCAAAGAACATAACTTTAGCCTCACAAGGGCAAATCTGCAAAACTGATGAAAGTGGTATTTGACCACACAGTCACTTCTTAGTGACAATTTTGTATCAACAGGTAACAAGGATGATTTTGTAACTCCCAATGTCTTTGTGCACAGGCATACGATGCAATTTCTACAGTAACTTTTCACCGACCTGTAGAACAGACACAGCATAAAACAGGGCATTTTTCTGAGTGTATGCGGAAAATTTCCGCCTCCAAAACAGGCCCTAAAATGGCCTCGAATAAAAAAAACAGGGCAACGGAGGGCTAAAGCTTCTTCTCGCAGCATATACTGCTCTCTTTCTACACTGCGAAGGGCGTCTCAATCAGAGACAATGCACTCTTGCACTTTCCGGCTGTGCTACCTGCAGAGACTTGCTCCCAAACTCGAAAAATGAAAGCAACACTGGTCCTCTTACCAGAACACCGCGAACTTGGTTTGCTTTCTTGAGCTCCTTACCACGAACCAGGCTCTGATACCTTGTCAAGATTGTGGGAGAGAAGGAAGGAGTCTCACTTGTAGCTTTCTTGCTTGCACAATGGGAGAATACACACACAGGTGGAGGCTGAAAACAATTTTCATCTTCTTAGTTGTGTAAGCCAAAAAGAACTCAAGTACATAGAAATAGAAGAACCCTATATATGGGTCTCAAATCAAACTCAACTAACTAAGGTGGCATACTAACTGAGCCACGAACTAGAGTAGATAAGGATAGCTGTAATCTAGCTATTATTCATGGGCAGTGTACCAACCGTATCTACAGCTAACAAGTCGGTGACATAAATGCACAACGGTCACCCTGGCATATCATGAGTGGAGCTCGATATCTCAACACATGTTACATTGGCTCTAATATGAGGGGTTTCTTGACAATTGGATTGAGTATAGCTTTATGCTGCTTTTGGAAGGGGAAACCTTGTGATCCCCATGAACTGCCAAAGGATTGTGATTTGTTACCATTTGGCCAAGATCTATGGCTCTATTATTATGAGTATGAGCTAGGGGTGGGATGTAGTCCTAATCCTAATACTTGCATTGCGTCACCCAAGTTGAAACCATCTCCCGTTGAAAAAGTTGTTTGTAGAAGTTAGAGGCGAGTCCCATCACCTCCTTAGGACATGAAAGATCCCTCCCATAGTGGTCATGGAGGCTGCAGATTTAGTCCCTTGAGATGCGCAGCTAGTGTATTTAGAAGAGCTCTCTACACATAGTGTCTCCTTTATGTGCCCAAAAAGTAGTTGAGGTGCAAAAAGAGAACATTGTTCCTTGTCCTCTAGGCTTGTGAGGGGCATCCGTGCTTGCAGCTTGTGGGTGTGGAGGATAGGATCATTGATAGACTCTTGTAGCAACCTTTGGATAGAACTCTGCACTGAATTTGAGATAAATGCTGAATGCAAGTGGACTGATCGGTCCCTGCATGTAGCCCAAAGTGTCAATTAGGACACTGGATCAGGCTGAAAAATGTTGATAGCACTTGTGATGGTGACAAAGACAAAGAGTATGCAGCCTGCAGTCCTTGATGGAGGCGGAGAAGACTGCTGCAAACTGTCAGCTGATTGCTGACCTGGCCAACCTATCAATCCCGGCCAACTGCAATAAATGCAGTATGACTGCTTGTAATGTATTGAAAAGTGATGACCTGGCAGGTTCAGGAAAAATCGCAATAGTTTGGGTTTGGACAACACCTGGTAGGGCAATACAGGCTATGAAATGCTTGAGAAACATTGGAAGTGCACACTGAAATGAATGAAGACACAATCCAAGCTCCTATGCCCTTGTTAGACTTTGACTAGGGCTCACAACCAAGAGACGATAGATTGATAGACTAAATAAGGCATGCTAACATCCCCTCTCAAATCATGGAATAAGGCATGCTAACATCCCCTCTCAAATCACGGGAGTGTTTGAAGACCCAACAATCTCATGTGATGAAGTATAGAAGCCTTGGGCAAAGGCTTCGTGAAGAGATCCGTCGCATTGTCTGCCATAGGACAGTAGGCCACTGCTAACTCAGAATCCACAATCCATTCCCGTACATAATGATACTGAACCCCTATGTGCTTCTTATGACATGAAATATGAGGTTCTTTGCTTGAGCTAAGACACTCTGGTTATCTATGCACAGCTGAGTGGGTCTTATATACGGAAAGCCAATCTCCAACATTTGACGGAGCCAACGGCCTCCATAGGTGTAGAATAGGGCACGATACTTGAACTCTATCAAACAAGGCACCATAGTAGGCTGCTTCTTACTGCTCCATGATATAGCTCTCGATCCAATGGAAAAAGCATAACCTGTAGTGGATCATCTCAAATCCACATCACCTGCCCAATCTGAGTCACTCCATCCAAAATGAGTGACTCCCCTCTCCCTACATGATCCTGTAGGATCAAGTCCCTTGTAAATAGTGCACAACGCACAAAGTGGCTCTTAAATGAGCTTGAGTAGGAGCCTTCATAAAATAAGATAGCAATGCCACCATAGAGGAAATGTTCGGCCAAGTATGAATAAGCCAGATGAAGGAACCAACAAGGCACCTATAATGAGTAGCATCTAGAAGGGGATCTCTAATAGCCAAAAGCTTGGACTTTGGGTCCATGGGGCAAGAAATAGGGTGACACTCTACCATACAAAACTTTGAAAGTAACTCGGAGATGTACTTGTGTTGGGATATGAAGATGCCACATGCCATTTGATAGATCTCCAAGCCCAGAAAGAAGTGTAGGATCCCTAGATCCATCATGTCCAACTCATATCTCAAGAGCTCTTGAGTCTGATCAACCTTCTATGAGTCACTCCTTGTGATAATCAAGTCATCCACATACAAGAGGACGAGTACACACTTGTCACCTACAACCTTATAATAAAGGTTGGCATCATGATCTAATGAATGGAAGCTACTCTATAAAAAGAATCAATTAATCCTCCGATACCAAGCCCTAGGAGCTTGCTTCAGGCTTTAGGCAATAGAGGGCCTTCCGCAACTTGTAAACATGATCCTCCTTCCATTGTATAAGAAAACTAAAAGGCTATGAGGCATAAATCTCTTCCTCTAGGATGTTGTTCAAAAAGGCAGATTTCACATCCATTTGAAAGGCCAACTAGTGGTGATGGGCTGCAAGAGCCAAGGTCGCTCATATAGGAGACATCTGAGCTGTAGGTACGAAAGTCTCCACATAATCTAACCATGCCTTTTGTGCAAATCTCTTGGCAACACACTTAGCCTTATGCTTTTCCAAGGATCCATCAGCCAAGAACTTGGTCTTATAGATCCAATGCACACCATTGACCCGCCGCTTTTGTAGATGTGAAACCAACTCTCAAGTCTGGTTACGCTCAATAGAATTGAGCTGCTCCTACATAGCATGATTCTAGATATCCTATGCAAGAGCCTCATCAACTATTGTAGACTCATGATCTTAAAGAATTTGTTTAAGGGCATAGTTCACACAAAGTGAACTATCTCGCTAGGCTTGTAATTTAGGTGATCTATGTGGGCATGAAGGGATCATAGAAACACTTGATTCTTGCATAAGTCGCCAATACCACCTAGGAATGGTGATAGGTTTATCCTACTTCGAAGGAGACTAAGTAGTCTCTCGTACGTGCAATATACATGTCTGGGAGATAGACCCCCCCTCACTAGGTGAAGGTAAATCCTTCTCATTCGAAGAGGAAAGCTCTCCTTTTGATGGCTTAACACCCCCATAAAAACTTGAGGGGATGGGGATGGAATAGGAATACCCAAAGATGTAGTAGTAGAAGATGAAGGAGCCATCAAAGGAGGAAGGGAAGCAGGCGGAGATGGAGGAGGGGAAAGAGTCGTAAGCAGAGGAGTGTATATAGGTAACTTGGATGGAGAGGGAGGGGTTGTTGGTGTTTTTTTTGGGGGGGGGGGGAAGGGAGGGTAAGTTGTTGATGAAGAACCACTTGCACAAGAACCACCAACAAGATCTTTAGAGGCTGAAGCCTCATCGAAGATCATATCCGTGGTCGAGTTTTCCCCCTCTCTTCTTCTTATCCACATCGACAAAATCATTGCACCCAAAGATGCGAAGATGGGAAACGGAAGGCTTCTTTCCAAAGAAAGCCTCGTAGGGAGGCATATTGTGTAACGTGGAGGTAGGAGATTGGTTGCGGATGTGAACTGTAGTAGCCACCGCCTCACCCCAAAGGGAGTGAGAAAGAGTTGTTGACGAAGAACCACTTGTACAAGAAGAAGTTAGAACCATCAACAAGATCTTCGGTGGTTGAAGCCTCATCAAAGATCATATCCTTGCTTACCTCGGTTTTTCTTTTCTTTGGGTCATAGAGTTGATACCCCTTCGTGGTCATGTTGTAGCCCACAAAGATAAGCTTCTTTGACTTGGAGTTGAGTTTGCTCCCTCTCTTTTGTTAGCATTTAAGTCATCCCTTGGACAAGCTGCAGACTGCGCAGGTGCCATGTGGCAGCCTGCAGTGCAGTCGGACTGTTTTTTTAGGCATTATTTTATTGCAGTCGACATGTTTATTTTATGCCTTTTATTTCTGTTTTATATAGCAGTCCTCCAGCACATTGTTTGTACATTATTCAGTGATTTCAGATTCTGATCTTGAGATTTGTTGGCTGAGACAAGCTGTGCTCGGGCTGACGGAGATCGAAGTCATCGAGTTGGAGACATGCACAGATATTTCCTTTGCCCCCTTGTGTATTTCTACACTCTTATATAGCATACTACACCGCATATTTTTTGCGTTTACAGTCTCCTTTTCTCTCTCTCTCTTCTCTCTCTCTCTCAGTCTTTGTCCTACGCTTCCGCATCGTTGCACTTTGACATGGTATCAGAGTGGTGAAGATGGACTGATTGAGGTCTGAACCTATCTGAATAGGAGATTTCAGTGTGACACAAGGCTGCATTTCCAGGTTTCGAGGGCGAGCGGGAAGGCTGCGCATCGGATCAAGGCTGAAGCAAGCGTGGGCGTGCGGAAAAGGAGTCTAATCGGTGAATTTGCTGCAAGTTATTGGTGTTTGAAGGGGAGGAGGGCTGCATTTGAGGCCTTCCATTGCAGATTTTACCTTTTCATCACCTCCAGTGGAGAAGGTTTGGGCAACAGAGGAATCGGTCCTAGAAGGCTGCGTTTTCACAGTCAGAGGGGGCTACTTTTGCGTTTGTGCAGGTATTGCAGGTCAATATGTCTACAGAGACTGATTTGGAGTTCCATGCGATCATGGACAGGAAGGTGTCTGCCCTATCGGCTCTTCCAACAGATCAAAAGCTTGATGGTGATAATTGCCGCATATGGCGGGTGATGATGTTGGCCACTTTAGAGTCTTATGATTTGGCAGGATTGGTGATGGAGGAGATTAATATGCCCTCGGTGAGGGATGAGTCCAAACTCTCTTCCAATGCTCGTGCGGAGTTGTCCAAGGCCCTATCTCATTGGGACAAACTGAATGCCAGTATTCGATCTTTTTTATTTCTGTCTTGCATCACAGCTGTCATAGCTCACATCGAGCACTTGACGGTGGCTCGCAAGATATGGTTGGAGCTCGACCAGATGTACAACCGGATGACCTCGATGAAGAGGGTTTCTTTGGAGGTGTAGATGCGGACTTTGTCGGTGAATAAGTCTTCTTCGCTTCGGGAACACATCAACAAGCTTCGGCAGCTTTAGATACAAGTTCAAAATGCAAGGAAGCCTATTTCATCCGAAGACATGGCGATCACTTTACTATCCCAGTTGCCGCCATGATTCGGTACTTTTTATTCCGCTCTTATTGCTTCAGGGCGGGAGTCGACTTTTCGGTAGGAAGAGTTGACTCCTATGGTCTTGGACCAAGAGGAATAATTGAAGGGACAGAATGCTTTCAAATCGGAGGCATTGGTTGGTTAAGCCTCTCAGAAGAAGGGGAAGGACCAAAAGAAGAAAAAGGAGGACAACAAATCCAAGAAGGACAATGAGAAGGAATCGACTTGCCATATTTGTGGAAAGACCGGTCATTGGAAGAAGGATTGCCCCGACAAAGACAAGAAGGATACCAAGAAGAAGGGCACGAAGGACTTTGGAGCGGTGGCTGCACCCTCATCAGCTGCTTTTCTACACTTAGAGTCATTGAGGACTCTACACCGACAACTTCTGATGCTACGATGACAGCTCCCCAGGTTTGAGAGTGGATTGTGGATAGTGGTGCCTCACGGCACATGACTCCTTTTTCCATTGGTGTTGCCCATTTGCGACCTTCGTGTGGGTAGATTCTCATTGGAGAGAGCTCTTCTGTGTCTATTGCTGGGCGGGGTGAGATGCAGCTTATTCCAGATGGACGTGGTGGTATCCACACCCTTGAGGTGTTGCATATGCCAGGATTGGGGTATCATTTACTTTCGGTTCATAAGATTTGTGCTCTTGGCCTCTTGGTGGAGTTTGACAATGATACTATTTGAGTCCTTGATCGTGGATCGAGGAAGGTTCTCTTTGCAGGGTATGAGGAGAATGGAGTCTGTAAATTGAAGTCTTCTTTAACTCTTATTTCTCTCCTTTTTACTTCTTAGACACAGTCTGAGCTATGGCATGCTCGGTTTGGCCACCTGAACTACGAGTATCTTCGGAAGGCATCGCGAGGGTGGTTTGTCCGAGGCTTGTCGGACATAGTGGTGAGCCATCAACCATGTGTCTCTTGCATTCGTGGAAAACTGCATCGGGATGCGATTTCCAATAAAGCTTCTAGACGGTCTACTTTACCCATGGAGCTTGTATCTACGGATCTTTGTGGCCCGATGAGGACTGAGTCCTTGAAGGGGAGCTTGTGCTTCATGTTGATCGTAGATGACTACAGCAGGATGACGTGGGCCTACTTCTTGACTTTGAAGTTGGAGGCTTTCTCTCATTTCAAGGATTGGCTCCTCTTTGAGGAGAACCGTTCTGGCCGGCGACTGAAGACCTTGCGTTCAGACAAGGAAGGTGAATTTATGTCTAACGAGTTTGCTCGTTTTTGTGCAGATAGAGGCATTCACCAGGAGTTTGCTAATGCCAACACTCCCCAAGAGAATGGCATTTTGGAGCGGAAGAACTGAAGTGTGATCGAGATGGCACACACCATGATGGAGCACTGACAGGCACCTCAGTTTCTGTGGGCCGAGGGAGTGGCTACTTCAGTTCACATCCTCAATTGATCTCCCATTTCGGCCGTTGATAGGATGACTCTTTTTGAGGCTTACTTTGGGACTAAGCCTGATGTCTCTTATTTTATGATCTTTGGGTGTGACGCTTATATACACATTCCGAAGACGCAGTGTGATAAGTTCGAGGCGGCTTTCCGACGGTAGGTTTTTGTTGGCTATAGCTCCCAGTTCCAAGGTTATCGTTTGTTTGATCCCGTTAAGCGGGATGTCTATACGAGCCGAGATGTGCGGTTCGTGGAGGTTCCGACCATAGAGGGGGGTGAGGAACACCCCGTTCTTAGAGATCCAGGGGAGAGTTGGGATCCTGAGACATTTTCTTTGGAGCCAAAGCCTCTTGATGGCGATTCTTTTTTTGATTTAGAGTCTTCTCTTCCATCGGCAACCCCCAAGGAGCTTTTGCCGGTGGATGTTCTTGAGTCTTCTGTAGATGGAGAGCGACGGGGAGAAGTTCGTCTTTCTCCTCATTGGGCCCGCGACACACTCCGAGATTCAAGGATCGAGGGGATCCCTGAGGAGTGGGAACCGTAGGATGGACCGTGGAGGTCACAGAGGAACCGAGCACATTCTTCAGAGCTTGTTTGCTCCAACTATTGTTTACTGACCCGTGTTATACAGGATCGAGAGCCCACTTCAGTGAAGGAGGCTTTGTAGTCTGATCATTGGCGGAAGGTCATGGAAGCCGAGTTGGAGGCTATTGAGAGGAATGGCACTTGGTCTCTTGTACCTCGTCCCTCTCACAAGAAGGTGATTGGTGGCAAGTGGGTCTTCAAGACCAAGTACCTTAGCGATGGTTCTTTGGACAAGCACAAGGCTCGCCTTGTTGCTAAAGGTTTTGCTCAGCGCCCAAGCATTGATTTCCATGATACTTTTGCCCCCACTGCTCGTATGGCGACTATTCGAGGTGTTCTTGCCTTGGCTGGCCATAGGAGATGGCTTGTTTATCAGTTGGATGTGAAGTCGGCCTTTCTAAATGGTGACTTGCAGGAGGAGATATATGTTGAGCAGCCTCCTGGCTTTGGATCTTCGGATGGGAAAGTTTACAGATTGAAGAAGGCCTTGTATGGCCTAAAGCAGGCTCCGCATGCATGGAACGAGAAGATTGACTTGTTTCTTCAGTCGAAGTTGGGATATTGGCGCTCCAAGGCCGATCCGCATCTTTATGTGCACACTTTCGAGGTTGGTCGTGTGTTGTTTGTGTTGTATGTTGATGTTTTGATTTTGACAGGGGATCATGCACAGAAGGTCCGAGAGACCAAAACAGCTTTACATTAGGCATTCGAGATGACGGATTTGGGGCTTCTTCCTTTCTTCTTGGGTCACGAGATTTATCAGTCTCAGAGGGGGATTTTCATCTCTCAGCAGAGGTACATTCAGGAGCTCTTGGTGACTTTTGAGATGGAGACTTGTCAGCCCATTACTACTCCTATGAATCCGAATTGGAAGGCCACTTCACACTCAGATTCTCTCGTGATGGATGCTTCACGCTATCGTCAGTTGATTGGATCCTTGATTTGGCTTCTTAACACTCGTGTTGATCTTTGTTTTGCTGTGGGTCTTTTGGCTGGGTTCATGACGGAACCCAAACAGGTGCATTGGTAGGCTGCCCTGAGGATTCTTCGGTATTTGAGGGGGACCTCTGACTTAGGGATTTCTTATCCCGCAGGCACAGAGGCTTTAGATTTGGTTCTTGCAAGTTGGAGTAACTCGGATTGGGATGGCGATGTGGACCACCGACGGTCTACTACAGGCTACTGTTTTACCTTGGGTACAAGTGTTATCTCTTGGTGTAGCAAGAAGCAGTCCACGGTAGCCCTTTTTTCTACTGAGGTAGAATATTGGGCTGCGTCTTCCACCACATGTGAGGTTGTGTGGCTTTGGAGATTGTTGGAGGAGCTTGGCTGCCCCCAGACTCGTCCTACTCTTTTGCGGTGAGACAATGAGAGTTGCATTGCCTTGGTACGGAATCTAGTATTCCATGCTCAGACGAAGCACATTGAGATTCAGTACCACTTCATTCGGAAGAAGCTTTTGGATGGGAACCATTGATGTGGAGTATTGCAAGACGGAGGCTAACCTTGTAGATTTGTTTACGAAGGCGCTTCCCCAGGCTCTTCTTCAGCAACATTCGAGATCCCTCAGTTTGATGCCTCGTCCAGGATCTGAGAGGGGGTGTTAGCATTTGAGTCATCCCTTGGACAGGCTGCAGACTACGTAGGTGCCACGTGGCAGCCTGCAGTGCAGTCGGACTGTTTTTTTAGGCATTATTTTATTGTAGTCGGCTGCATTTAATGAGCCGACCTGTTTATTTTATGCCTTTTATTTCTGCTTTATATAGCAGTTCTCCAGCACATTGTTTGTACATTATTCAGTGATTTCAGATTTTGATCTTGAGATCTGGTGATTGAGAGGGACTGTGCTCGGGCTGATGGAGATCGAGGTTATCGAGCCAGAGACATATGCAGATATTTCCTCTACCCTCTTGTGTATTTCTGCACTCTTATACAGCATACTACACTGCAGATTTTCTGCTTTTACACAGTCTCCTTTCCTCTCTCTCTCTTCTCTCTGTGTTCACTCTCTCTCAGTCTTTGTCCTACGCTTCCGCATCGTTGCACTCTGACATCTTTTTCTTGTCCACATGGACAAAAGTATCACACCCATTTCTTTCCAAAGAAATCCTCATAGGGAGGTATATCTTGTAACGTGAAGATAGGAGATCGGTTGTGGATGTTAACCGCAATAGCCACCGCCTCACCCCAAAGGGAGTGAGAAAGTCTTCTATGCTCCAACATTGATCGCGCCACCTCTAGCATTGTCCAATTGGCATGCTCCACAACACCATTTGAGAATGGTGTTTTTGAATGGGAGTAATCCACTCGAATGTTGTTATCCTTGCAAAACTTAGAAAAGAGGTTAGAACAAAACTCATTGCTATGGTTTGCTCGAATACCTCGAATCTCGAAAGATGTTTGTGTTTCCATAAACACCTTTCAATCGTAGAAGTTGGAGTGCGCCGCGCTTTTGTACTCTGAAAAATAAGGCCACACATGATGGTTGAAGTCATCAATGATCAACATAAAATACTTGGTCTTCCCAAGGGAAGCTATGCCCATAGGACCATATAGGTCGGTGTGGACCAACTCAAGTGGTGTAGAAGCCCTTCGAGTGGCAACCTGTGGACGGGGTTGCCTATGCTGCTTGCCCCTCAACAACAGCTAGGGCATAGAGTGTGAATGGGAGGGGAATTAGAAAGGCCCTCCACCATCTTCTTTTGAGAAGCCCATCTAGTAGCATTAAAGTTTAGGTGCCCATATCAGGCATGCCAAAGCAGTCCTAGCTCGTGGGAAGTCCTTGCGGCAAGGGTTGTGAGCATATAAAGCCCACCCTCTCATGTACATGTCCAAGGAACCGCTCTTGTAGAAGCATCCTCCATAGTCTCTACATCTTGTGTAAAAACAACATGGGTACCTAGTTGTGTAAGACCATGAACAAATAGCAGGATAAAACCCAAATCTAGCACATAAAGTACTTTGGCGGAAGAATGGTGCCGATTCAACAAGAGAGAAATGGTTCCCACTCTATGATCGTGTACAGAAGAATTGCCACCAATGGTGATAGATCCCCTTCTAGAACTCATGTCATGAAGCCAATCTTGCCAATAGGTCATGTGGGAAGAAGTCCCATTGTCCATGAGCCAAGGCCTCTTCGTGACGGAAGAAGCAAGAGCTATATCCTTCTCCTTGAACACATGGACAATCGAAGACGAACTGAGTGGTAGGTGGGGTTGCCTTTGAATCCTTAGACCCCTCCTTGGCCTTCAAATGGGGGTACTTTTGCCAACACTTATCCTTCGGATTTGTACCCTTTCTAATAGTGTGTGCACTTGGGCTTCTCTTTATTGTCCTTCTTTTCCTCCCATTTCTTTGCCCTTGGCTTCTTCATTTTCTTCCATCCTCCTGAACTTGTTGTGAAAGCCTTCGTGGAGCCGGATCCACTAGCTACGAGCTCTTTGAGCTACTCGTTATGCTCCAAGATTAGTGGGGCTACCTCTTCCCATAGAAGTCTCTCTTCAGTCATTGATGTAAGAAGTTTGGTATAGAGCACATCAAACTTTGGAGATGGCAGTTGAGTCCGAATAATCATTGCCATATCCTCCGAAGGTATCGTCGTCCGAAGGGATGCAAGCTCATCCCTCATGTCTTGTAGTTTGTTGATTTGATCCTTTATGGAAGAAGAGTCATTAACACTGAGCATTTGAAGTTTCTTCTCAAGAGAGATCTTGTGGGCAAATGTCCTTTGTGGTACAAAGATGCAAGCTTCTTCTACACTTTTGCCACTGTCTTTAACTTGTGAACATGCACTCGGAAAGAATCCTGTAAGCTCATGAAAAGGAAGGATTGGGCTTGAGAGTTGAGCCGATCCCACAACACTGCATGATCCATTGATGATCTCTCTTTGGGATCCTCCACGAGACGGGATATAGGTAGAGTAACAAGCTTATAAAGATCAAAGGTGTCAAGGATGCATTTCACCTTACACGACCGAAGTGAATAGTTGGCACCATCTAGCTGGTCCTCTCTCTCTTTGGGTAAAGAAGGGAGAATAGACACTTGAACGGGAGGTGCCATGTTAGGCATTTTAAAGCTAGTAGAGTGGCCTTTGTGTGAAACATGGAGAGAAGGGGGAGAAGAAGGCTACTCCGAATGATGAGACCATACAAAAGGGCTCGGTGACTTTTGTTCTTCACAATAATCACACTGCCATTCAAAGAAGTGATGAGAAACCTCCTCCTTTGAGTCATCAAAGCCTTGGAACCGGCAATAAGATATCTTCGTATAACCTGCAAACACACAATGGCTCGGTGACTTTTGTTCTTCACAATAATCACACTGCCATTCAAAGAAGTGATGAGAAACCTCCTCCTTTGAGTCATCAAAGCCTTGGAACCGGCAATAAGATATCTTCGTATAACCTGCAAACACACAATGGCTGCTGCGTTGTGCTGTAGGAGAGCCCAAACTGAGGGAAAATCAACAACGCCTGCAAGAGAAGAGTTGTGGACACCTTTATCGAAAGAACCCATCCACTACATTGTGTTTATAACAGTGAACAGCAAGCTGAAATTTGAGTTTTTAGCAACAATGTGGTCTCCTCTTTGGTTGGAAACTCTCTATCCTCATGTAGGCGATAATGCCATGTTAGAGTGCACAATAGAAGAGAATCATGAACACCATGAGAGAAATAGAAGAGAAAAGACAACAAGAAGAGGAGAAATCTGGAATGGACTGATCAGTCCCTGCACGTAGCTCAAAGCATCACTGAAGGCACCAGATCAGATTGAAAAATGATGGCAGCACTTGTGACACTCATGGAGACATTGACGGTGGTGGAGACGGAGAGTGTGCAGCCTGTAGTCCTTGACAGAGATGGAGAAGACTGCTGCAAACTGTTGGAGCACCCGTAGAAGACAAAAGGATCATCTATCCAGCCCTGGCGACTACTATAAATAGCAGAAAAGTGAAAAAACTGGTTGATTGCTGACATGGCCGACCTGTCAATCCTGGCCGACTGCAATTAATGCAGTACGGCTGCATTTAATACGGCAAAATGTGATAGGGTGGTAGGTCCAGGGAAAATTGCCTGCAGTCTGGGACTGGACAGCATCTTGTAGGGGCAGCACAGGCTATGAAATGCCTGACAAACATTGGAAATGCACACTAAAATGAATGAAGACACATTCAGAGCTCTGATGTCCCTGCTAGACTTTGACTAGGGCTAACAACAGGAGATGATCGAGTAACAGACTAATTAAGGCAAGCTAATATATTTTGTATCCATTTTCTAGTCCATAGTTGCATAATCTGTCTCCTCACCTCATCATGCCCTTAGGTCTAGTCTGGGATATGATAGGAGCAAGGATCAAGGGCTGAAGCATAGGTATCAAGTACGAGGAGAATCGGGGCACGATTTGATAAGGTAGTCCTTGCAAGTTGCCCCACCTGCCCTCCTTATTAGCAGCCCCTCTCTCTCGCATAGAACCTGTCTAGCTGCTCTAGGAGTATACCACCCAGTTGCATATATTCCCAAGAGAAACCTAGTGAGATATAATGCCTATGGAATGTAGGGTCCTCTAGACATCACGGGCTCCTCTTCTATTGGGGTTGCCACTATAGGGGTGTGATTGTGCTCCCCTCCCTTCATTTCTTTCGGGTGCCCCCGGGGGTGGGATGATTGCTATAGGGGCACTCCTTGGTGGTGAGTACTAGTGCGGCCACCCACCCTCGACTAAGGATGTTGGGGTTGGGTGGTTTGCTGGGGCTCTAGCTGCCTTCTACCTCAGTGTCTTTGGACCCTAGTGAAGCCATTATCCTCCACATGTGCAATTGCTTGTTATGTGGTGCTAGCTTTGAAGAGTATGCATTTGAAGGCCTGGTGCCCAAAGCCAAGGTAATAAAGGCACTGTGGGCTCTAGCTACCTTCTACCTCAGTGTCTTTGGACCCTAGTAAAGCAATTATCCTCCACATGTGCAATTGCTTGTTATGTGGTGTTGACTTTGAAGTGTGTGCATTTGATGGCCTGGTGCCCAAAGCTACGGCAATAAAGGCACTTTCCTGGTTGTCTTGTCGATATGATTTGCTGCATGAATTTGTGCCTTTCTTGGTTGTCTTGTCACTTGGGGATTTTCTTGGTGTACTTCATTGCTACCCATACTTTTGGAACCCCTGTGTACATCCTTGCATCAACACATAAGGGAGGAAGGACCGTGCTAAAAAGGCACACAAAGTCCTCCACTAGGTGGCAGTACCCATTTGCTAGTTGGGGAAAGGGTCACCAAGTATTGGGGGAATTTATTATGAATTGCAAAGGTCTTGACAGTGTTTGGAAGTAATGTCAGTGGCTAAGTGGAATAGGTGGGAAGTAGAGGTGAGAGGCATAGTGTGGTGTGTGGCATGAGTGGTTAGCACACAAGGTGATGCTTGTGAATAGCATGAGGGTGTCTGAGTGCAGTGAATGTGGAAGCATATGGACAAGACTAAAAGAGAGTGAACATGAGAGAAGAGGGAGAGAGAAAAGAGATAGAAGAACGTAGAAATATGCAGTCAATGAATGCTGAAATAAAGAAGGCATATGTACAAGGGGTTGTCGAAGTATCTCCTCGAGCCGGTCTCTCTCTCCATAACTTGAGAAGACAAGTGAAGAGGATTGGCTGTGAAGAAAAACCCTAATTCAAAAACATAAACTAAAGTGTACAACAAAGCATAAACTGAGAACAACACCGTTTAGGATCAGGGCAACTCAAAGACAATGAACACAAAGAATCTGAATGAATGAATGAATGTTGAATGTACAATGCTCATGTAGCAAATAAATTGTGCAGGAATGAAAATCGTACCATGAACTCTCGTGTCTCAAGGACCGAGGCAAAGGTCCTGAGCGGGAGTGTGTGTCGTACTCTTGACAGATCCCGAAACATAGCAAAGGAAGCTTCTGAGAGTCGAACACCAGCAAATGCAGCCAAGGAGGCCGGATCTGATGCAGACATGCAATGGATGAGAGAGAAAACAACAAACACAAATACTTGTGGAGTGTAGGCAGTTTGGGTGGCAGTAGTAGGGACCAAACGCAATAGTTTCAAGAGAGAAAAGTGTTGGGTGGCAGCTGGAAGATCCAAACATAGGTGTAGGAGTAGTTGCCCGGCAATTCACTGTAGTCACCATGGCCTACCAAGAGTCAGAGGCGCTAGTTATCTTACCAAGGAAGTCCAAGTGGTCACCCTAGAGAGGCTAGGACATCAGACAAAGGATGCATGTTGGTTGTCTAGTGGCCTACCAAGTCGTGGAAAGGCGGATGGAACTATAGTAAGCTTTTTCTTTGCTTTTTGTGTTGTGATTATCATTGTTTCAAAAAGGCGAGGTGGCTATTGATTTAGTCCTAAAAATCTACTTTGTCCCAATGACTTTCTTGTGGCTTGGACGATCCATCGAGGTCCAAGTCTTATTTTGGCCAATACTCTCAAGCTTCTTTTTCATCACCTCTTGCCATTGGGGGTGTTGAGGAGTCTCCTACCAACTATTCGGCTCAAAATGCTTTATATAATTAGTTGTAAACAAGGATGCAAATGAAGCCTGAGGTGCAAGTTGGATAAATCTTCTAGAGCCCTCTAGAGTGGAATTTGGTGAAAGGATCTCCAAATCGTGTTGGAATTTGGTGAAAGGATCTTTAAATCGTGCATGGTTTGCTGGTACCAACGAGGTAATGGGTCTTGTAGAGGGGGCTTGGGAGGTGAAGAATCTGTGGGTAGGTGAGGAGCAGATAGGAGACCTGGCTCAGAAGGCATTATCTCAATAGAAACAATGTGAGGAAAGAGCACAATATCGAGTATAGAAGATTGCATAATGTCCCTTTCATCAAACACTACATCTCTCCTAATGATTACCTTGTTTGTCCGGGGATTGAAAGATGATAGACTTTTACTTCAGCGAAGTATTCTAAAAAAAATCAAGAGATCAGCTTGGGGAGTGAGGGTGTCTATTTTGTCATTAGGGGTGTGTGTGCAAGCACAACTCCCAAAGAATCTAAAGTATAAAACTACAAGCTGAGAGCCAAAGAATGCCTCATATGGAGTCCTTTGAGAAACAATTGTAGTCGGGCACTGGTTGAGGATGTACACCGAAGTGTTAACAGCCTCGACCCAAAGGTGCTTAGAGAGCTCTGCTTCGAATAGTATAAAGTGTGCCATGCTCAGGATGATCCATTTCTTACTCTATGACTCCATTCTATGAGAGGGAGTGGGTAAAGGTGAGCTAGCATGAAATGTCATGCTCTTATAGAAACTCAGAAAACTCGTAGGAGGTGAACTCACCCCTACTATCACTCCTCATGCATCCTTTACGACGACCAATTTGGTTATGTACCAATAGCGTCAAAGTAGAGAAATATGTGAAGATGTTATATTTATACTTGAGAAAGTACACCCACATGTAATAAGAATGATCATCCACAATACAAAAGAAGTACAATGTGCCGTTCAAGGTGGTGGTGAATGTTGGCAGACCACAAAGATCAACACGAATCAATCTAAGAGGCGCCTTAGCTCTATGTGTAGATTGTTGAGGAAATGGGTATGGTGTTGTTTCCTAAGTTGACAGGATTTATAGATATCCCACGATAGTTTCACGCGAGGGAGGCTATCAAGCATCTGCCAGCGCGACAACTCATAAATCAGGTTGTATTCGAGATTCCCTAAGCGAAAATGCCAAAGACAACTGTCATGTGGTACATGCCACTAGACTGTGTCTTATTGCGAGCAATCACTAAACTAGTTTGAGAGTCAAGGATCTCAACAGTGGTCATAGTCAAGTGTGCCCAATGCTCGGATACTAAGTCAAAATGTTGAAGTTGTGAATGAAATTTAGATAATAGATCTTACATTAGCTCGACAATAGTGGAGGCCTTTCTAGCCTTTCATGGGCGGACAACCTCGGGATTAGGGTGGGATTCTAACACTTGTGCAAGATTTCATAGATTCCAAGAGTCAAGGACATGTCTCATCAGGTTTGACCAAGTAGTGAAGTTCGATCCATCAAAATGAGTCTTATCATTAAAGGCATGTTTGGGTGATGAGGACGAAGACCATGAGGTATCAAAAAACTGGAATAGGAAGGAGACGGAGAAGAGGGATAAGTAGGAGAGGGAGATGGTAGACAAAAAGAGGCTAATAGTGTCCAATGGGTGCCAATTGATATAGAGATATTGGAACATGAATGTTTCATGAAGTGTCGATGGAGGTGGAGGCATCGAGACACGTAAGCTCTATCCAATAGATGACTAGGGTATAGAAAAATGACTAGAAGGTCCACTGGGTAATGCCATGGAGGCAAAATGTGGTACCAACCAACTGATCTACACTTGGTGGTGTCTAGGTAGCATTGCCAAGGCGTGAAAAACCCCAAAGTGTGGGGATGGAAGGATGAACGTCCATCATGGGGACACCATTCGGCTGAGAAAAAGATGAGGTCCTAAGAGGCGTGCATATGGGTGAAGGACCTCCAGGTGTGATGTGAGAAGATATGTATGGTGCACTTAATGGAGGTTGAAAGGAAGGTGTAGTGGAATAATGGGTGGGATGATTAGAAGATTAAATGGATTTGTCATTTTAGTTGTTATGGAAAAAAGCTAGGTTCCTTTTGTTCATTAAATGCAAATGAGAAGTAGATAAATCACCAAAATCATGTTGAATATACGATGTAAACAGTGAAGGAAAAGATGGAGTACTCATCACAAATTCATGTAATTTTTGTTCATCTTTTCTTGAGTGCAATTTGAAATACCTATCCTCTTTAGGGCTAGTGTACCAATACTTGGTATAAATAGTTCCTTTATCATGAGTATCTTTGAAATCTTGCGAAAAAGAGGGAGTAAAATTAAAGGATCGAGAAGTAGCATGGAAACATGATATGGGAGTGAATGAAGGTGGAGCAGAGAATGGCTTATACTCCATGTCAATTTCCCCATAAGGAAGATCAATCCTTTGTGGAAACTTTGGTCCTTGTAAAATTATTAGACTAGCGCACCGAATCTAAAGGGGAAAGCTCAGATTTACCTTTAATCTACTGTAACTAACCTTGTGTATATCAATTGCTATCAACACATATTGGCTCAATGATTCAAATTAATTTGATGCTCATGTATTCAAGATATGATTAAATGTGCATCTTTCTATTTAAGGGTGACCAATGGCTGAAACGCTCTATAATTATACTTGGGTTGTCATTGTCGAGATGCCTAAGAGAAATTAAAAGTTTAGTCGGGTGGTTAGATTGACTAGAAAGCTCAGATGACTAAGACTTTTACACTTAGATAGTCAAATTGACTAGAAGCCCATATAATGAGTGGTTTCAAAAAGTGAAACCAAATGCTCATGATGAAGGAAACAAATCTTGAACCGGTGAACCTATAATAATGAAGCTCTCAACAATCTAAATTTGGTGACTTCTAAAATTTAGGAGGTTGCTATTTTTGAAAGTTGCTCAAATGGAAATTTTGTGTGTATCAAAGGCTTCAAAACTTCACAAGAACAATTTTGTCTTCAACAACTATCTCAAATTCTTAACCATTAGAGAGATTTTTAGAGTAGAAGGTTTGAAAGCTTCTTTCTTTAGAAAAATTACATGTGGCATCTTAGAATAGGACATGTGTCATTTTGAAGAGACAAGTGTCCTTACAATTGTCATTTGTAACCTTTACTTTTCACTTTTGAGCACCAAAGCCCCACACCTATATATTGGATGTCTCTCTTTTCATTGGGAATAAGCTCCCATGCTAAAATTTCAGCCACATGCTTTGTACTCTCCTATCTATCTCTCATCTAAGTATTGATCTAATCTAAGCACTAAAGAAGAAGGTCAGCCTAAACCATGCATAAAAGGGTTGATGTCTATTTATAGAGAGTTTTGAGACCTCATACCACACACCATTTTAAAACTCTCTTCAACTGCGCATTGTTTTAGGGATTTAATTACTTAAGCATTTTTGGGGGGTGTCTAAGTGGCTACTTCAGCATGTAATGCTTATGTTGGCTTAACACAAGCAGCCCATTGACTATAAATAGGAAGAAAAGGACCAATAAAATAATCCAGGCGGCCAGCAACTTGGCCAACCAGCATAATAAAGCTGCTGATTGTTGCTCAAGCAATAAAGTAATCAATGATGTCCCTCTTGGCTGCCACGTGGCATTGTCGCCTATCCAACCTGCCCAAGAAATGGTGACTACGACTGGTGATTAAAACCTACAAGAAAGCACAAATCAATCTGAGTGTTAAGAATTCAAATCAAGGACCCAATCAATGGCCGGTAGCGGATCCTTTCCGCAATTTGAAAATCTGTATGTGCCATAGCCTTCCAATTTGGATCCATAGGAGTAGAAATGGCCTTATATTCCTCCATGTCAAACATAGCATCGTTGGGAGATGAAAATTCCCCTCGGAGTTTGCTAAAATCTCATGATCTAAAAAGAAATGAAAATGCCCATATTTGTTATCTTGAAGACTCATGTAGTGCCTCCTTGATCTGCTTGACCTTTTGGACATGGTCACTTATCAAGATAAGATCATCCACATAGAGCATGAACAATGTTTGCCCTCTAGTTGAGGTATGGACATACAACTGGGTATTGGAAAAGGAATATGGATATCCTAACTTTCCTTGGAGGAATCGGTCTATCTTCTTGTTCCTAGCATGTGGTGTAAAGAAATACCCTGACACAGAAATATAAACAGAAATTGTACGACAAAGCACAGACTAATAAAAGAACACAGTTAGGGTTAGGGTAACTCAAAGACAACGAACACAATGAATGAATGAAGTGATATGACTATTGAAAATACAATGCTCACGCAACAAGCACACTATGCAGTGAATGAATACTAAACCTCAAACTCCTATATCTCCAGGATCAGGGCAGGGGTAATGAGCTAGAGAGAGTGTCGTACTCTGAACAGATCCCGAATTGCAGCAAGGCAGCCTTTGGATGTTGAACACCAGCAAACGCAGCAGTGAGAAGTTGGATTTGATGCAAACAACAGTGAGAAGAGATAGAGACTAAAAACATAGGCAACATGTGAAAAAAAGACTAAAAACGCAGGCAGGACAGCTTGCAGGAGAGAGAAAAACTAAAACGCAGATTGTAGGAGAGAGAAAGACTAAAAACGCAGGCAGCAGGTGAGAGAAAGTCTAAAAACGCAGGTAGGACAGCTTGTAGGAGAAAGAAAGAAAGAAAGAAAGTTATATTAAAGTCTACAACAGGCCAAGTTGGCCTATGAGACCAAAATGTTGCATACAAAATGTTTGGGAGATTTCAAAAGTCCTAGTGAAGCTAACGTTTATGCTATGTTGAACTAAATTGAGTAGGTACAAAATGATATCTAGACTAGATACAATCTAGAGGTACTCCCAGTGCGGTGTGGAACTGCTCCTAGAGTGTTCATCCTAGGATGTCCCGCATGGGTCGGGGTCTAACATGGAGAGACTAAAGCGGCGGGGCAGGGCCCTCCGATGGCGGCGTAGTATCCCTTGTATCTTCGACATGTGTCTTCTGCGGGGACGGGGGCCGACGGGGCGTGGGCGCCAGGCTTTGCCTCTCGCTGTGGCTATTTCTAAGTCGGGAGGCCGGTTGGACTGGTGGGGGCTCGGTGGTGGGGAGGGTAGCTGTTATTTGGTAGAATTCGTTGAGTGTGCGTTGGTTGGTGGCTCCTTGTCTTTGCTCCCTGGTTCATAGGAGGTGGTCTCTGTGGCGTCGTATTTCCAGTAGAAAGAGCCCCAAGCATCTTTGGTCTTTGAATTCCATCACCTTGGAGAGTGGTCCGAATCCTTCGTTGAATAGGCAGTGGAAGCGTCCCTGGATTTCGTAGTATACTGGGCATCTACAGATATAGTGTTCCTCTGTCTCTGGCTTGAGATGGCAGAGTTGATAGATTCGGTCTTCTGGGGGGAGGGGGTTGGCCCCGTATCTGCCCGTTTCGACCCGTAGTTGGTGTGAGGACGTGCGGATCTGTCCGATGGCACTTCTGACCCCGTGAGACAAGTGTGTGTCCATGTAGCTTGGGCGGGTGATGAAGCCATCCGGGGAGATGTGCATGAAATGCTCTCGATAGAAAGCCTTCTTGGTTCCTAATTCCGACGTGGGGGTCACCCATGTCCTGGCTGTGTCTGTCTGGATGATATCCATTCTGATGATGCGATTCACCTCCTCTCGACTGAGCTCCAGGTGTGGGCAGTCTAGGCTGTATTGTAGTGGGGGGAGGTGGTCCATGTGCAGGCCATGGAGCCATAGCCAAGTCTCTATTCGGGCATACCAGCACTCAGTGTCCCCTTGTGTTGCTAGCTGTTTGGATGACTCTAGGGCGAGTCTGGGGTACCGGTGCTGGGGTAGGTCCCATATTCGGTGCAAGAAGGTCACGGTCTGGAAGAGGGCCTCAACCACGAGGGGCGGTGCTCAGTGTCCCCTTGTGTTGCTAGTTGTTTGGATGACTCCAGGGCGAGTCTAGGGTACCGGTGCCGGGGCAGGTCCCATATTCGGTGCAAGAAGGTCACGGTCTGGAAGAGGGCTTCAGCCACGAGGGGCAATGCCCCCAGCTCTGCGCGGATGACCTCGTGTGGTACGGAGGGCTTGCTTCGGATCATCCGTGAGATCATAAGTATTAAGGGTCTCTCCACCTACGCCCATCCCTCATAGGTGGCCTCCTCCTTAGGCAGTGGCTGGTCCTGTGGGGCCTTTTGCGTGTGGTAGAGACTGGACCCCCATATGGGAGCCCCGTACATGAGGGATGGCGTGACCAAGGTGTCAAAAAGCTAGAGCTTTGTCTGGTGTTCCTGGAACTGTATGCGGGCACATTGGTTCTCCATTGACCCGAGGGTTGCATAGCCTCGGGTTAGTCTATCTTTTGCTGCTTTTCTCAGGGTAAATCTCGGTCCAGAGAATGTAGTCCCCAGATAGACGTATCTTTGGACTACATCCACGGTCTCTCCGCCATATGTGAAGGGGGGTACCGACCGTCGGAGCCATTGGGTTGACGTGTTGAACACCACGACCTTGGTTTTCCCCAGGTTCACCGTTAGGTCTTTGTCTTGACAGGTCTGTAGTGCGTCCAGTTGGCGCTGTAGCCCTTCGGGTGTGCTGGAGATGAGGACTATGTCGTCCGCATATAGTAAGATGGGTATCAGTGTCCCTCCCAAGCTCGATCCCTCCTCGCCCAATCTATCTATGTACTCTGAGATCTCATCAATGTAGAGGCCAAATAGGGTGGGTGAGAGTGGGCATCCCTGCTTGACTCCGATGGTGCTGGTTATCTTCTTTGACAGTCCTCCTGGTGCCCAGACTCGGCCCGTTACCGATTCGTATAGTGCGAGTATCCCCCATCGCATTTCGGTTGGGACCTCCAGTTCTTGTAGTCTCTGTGTGAGCCTCGCTCGTGGGACTGTGTTAAAGGCCTTGTGGAAGTCCACGAAGCAGCAGTACACCCGTCTTCCATGTGCTCTGCCCTCCTCTATGATGGCTCTCAGTGTGAGGATATGGTAAAGGGTGCAGAAACCCCTCCTAAACCCTGCTTGTCCTGCCGCCCGATGTTGGTGTTGCTCTGCCCACTTGCTCAGCTCGTGGTCCAGTATGGATCCATAGAGCTTGGCTAGTACATGGCCAACCATGACTGTTCAGTAGTTCGTGGGAACCATGGGGTCTCCGGTCTTCATGATAGGTATTATGGTGTTGGCTGACCAGCTGGTAGGGAAGCCTTCGCATAGGGCTCTGTTGAACATGTGTGCTAGGAGAGGTGCTAGTATGTCTCTGGCATGGGTCAAATGCTTTGCTACCAAGCCTTCGTGGTCTTGGGCACGGCCATTTTGGAGTCTATCAATGGCGTCCCGAACCCGCCCCGTACTGAAGAATGTGGATGATCTAGGTCTGCTCCCTGGGGCCCTGGGTAGCTGGGGCTGCTTGGGTACTTGGTGTAGTGAGGTTGCATATGTGTGCCAAGTGTCCGGGGAGGTGATGGGCGTCTGGGCTTTGGGTTCCTGAAACGCCTTCCATGCCTCTCTGCTGTCCTGTCCTAAGAATAGCTGGTAGAATTCGTGTTCCACTTTGGAGAGGTAGGTTCGTTTCTTCCGTTGCACTAGACGACGGAAGATCAAGCGTGCCTGTTTATGCGTGTGTACTCCTCGTGCTTCGTCCTGTTGAAGACGGAGCCGGGTTTCCCTGCACTCTGCGTCGTACTAGCTATTTTGTGGGACATTCTTGTTCGGAGGGGTAAGTGGGGGGATGTGTGGAGGAAGTATTCAGTAGCCGAGGTGTGTAGTATGCCCGCCAACTGTGCTGTGACCTCCTCCAGGGGTGCGTGGGGGTCCATTTCCTGCAGGCTCCAGCAGAGATGGTCGGAGTATGCGCTCGCAGTTAGCCTGGTAAAGTGGTACCTGGGGAATCTTGGGGGGGGGGGGGGTTGCTTGTTGGGGGGTTAGGTCATACCTGCAGGTTATGTCAAATTGTAGGTAGGCATGATCGGCAGCCACTGTGAGTGGGCGAGGTGATATTTTAAAGGACTAGATGTCGGGGATAAGTGATAGAGGGCCGAGGATATAGTCCACTATGCTTGCTCCCAGATTCTGTATGGGTGCTCCATGTGCCCCCCGTCCGATGCAATTGGCCGCGTGCTTGTGTGGAAAGCATGTGAGGGCCTCCGACCCGGGCCATTTGTCGAGACCGTTGAGGATGGCTAGTCCGTGTGCCCCCCCTAACGCCAGTAGGTGTTCACCATATTCGGTGCATTCAGCTGTGTCCTGTGATGCCCAGTTGAGTCCTATCTCCTCCGGTGTGATCTCTTTGTACATGTGGTCTTCGCTCTCAAAGAAGGGAGAGAGAAAGACTAAAGACGGAGGCTGCAGGAGAGAGAAATACTAAAAACGTAGGCAAGGCAGCTTGGAGAAGAAAAAAAAGACTAAAAACGTAGGCAAGGCAGGCTGTACGGCTGTAGGTCTGCACATGAATAATAGTCGCTTGGCTGGAATCAGCTCCAAACTACGTGAAGAGGGCTGAAAATTAGGCGCCAATTGATGGAGACAGCAATGGATAGCTTCGACTGAGATGTCCTCTGTGAACGGGGTGTGGGTAGCAAGTAGAAACACGTGAAATCTGCAAAAACGAGACTAGGGCTGAGTGGAGGGTAGCATACCTATTTATAGAAAGTTTGAGCCCTCCCAAAAGGATTTGTGCATGTGGGACGCAGGAACTCTATAGGATGGTGTTTCTTTTAAATAAACAAGGTTTCTTCATTAATTAAACATGTTTTGGGGCTGTTTAAGTAAAGCTAATGCATTTTTAGCTCAACATGTGGAGCTTGTTTGAGGCCGTAAAGAGCCTTTTTAACTTGTACACCTATCCATCAAATGAGAAAAAGCTAGGAGGTTGCTCAACATAGATCTCCTCCTTCAAATCACCATTGAGGAAGACAAACTTCACATCAAGTTGATAAACCAGCCATCCGCTATGGTTGGGCAAGGCAAGAACAACCCTAATGGTAGCCATCCAAGTTGTAGGTGCAAAGGCATCATGGAAATCCACCCCTAGCCATTGACAGTAGTGTGAAGCCCTTTGGAATGTATTGTGCCTTGTGCTTATCCAAAGTGTCATCATTGTGGTATTTGGCCCTAAAGACCCATTTAACACCAATCACCTTCCTATGAATGAGCCTAGGCACAAGATCCCAAGTGCCATTTTACTCAATAGTATCCAACTCCTGCTCCATAGCCTTCTTCCAATGTTGTGACTTTAAAGTCTCCTTTATGGAGGTTGGCTCCCCTGCATGGCATGAGTCATCAAAATAGTATTAGTATAAACAAGCTTGGTGGAATGTGCAGGGTTCCTCCAAGAGTGCCGCTAGCCATCCTGTGTCTGCCACTCCTTAGCGACTATCTCAACCCTTGAATCGTGGAGTGTATCGCGAGCCGCTAGGGCTTCCTCCATTCGTCCTCTAAGAGTTTCACGTGCTGAAGGTGATGAAAACTGAAAATTTGCTCCAAAAGGCTGAAAATGCAGCCTTTTCTCCTTCACCAACAGCAAAAACCTGCAAAAAACAGCTACTTCACTCCTGCGCGCTTCACCAGTTCACCTCAACCTCCGAAGCTGAAAATGCAAACTTTTGTTAGATCCTCCCAATCATGTCTTCCCACAATCAATCAGCCATTGTACACTGCTTTGATACCATGTCAGAGTGTAGCAAATGTGGAAGCGTATGGACAAGACTAAAACACAGTGAACACGAGAGAAGAGGGAGAGAGAAAAGAGACATAAGAACTTAAAAATCTGTAGTCAATGAATGTTGAAATGAAGAAGGCAGATGAAGTATCTCCTCGAGCTGGTCTCTCTCTCCACCACCTGGAAAGATAAGTGAGCAGGGCAAGTAGCCCACTGACTATAAATAGGAAGAAAAGGACCAATAAAATAATGTAGGCAGCTAGCAAACTGGCAGACTAGCATAATAAAGCTGTCGATTGTTGCTCAAACAATAAAATAATCGGCGATTTCCCTCTTGGCCACCACATAGCATTGTTGCGTGCCCGACTACTATCTGATCTGCCCAAGAAATGGTGATTGCGATGGTGATTGCTAGAAATGCCAAAAACTGATAGGAAAATGTGTAACTCCACCGAGAGAATTGGCTGCATCAATTGTAGCTTGAGAATGCTAGTCCAAGGGATGACTAATCTCTAATGAAGAGGGATTGCGGGCAGCATGGTAGGATGTAAGGGGGGCGTTAGCAATTCACTTTTAAGTTTTAAACCTCATAATTGCAATGTGCTATGTGCAATCCTAAAACTTTTCAAAGTTACACCTTTAGGTTGATAGGTGACACTCTTTGCAATGTGCATTAGGAGGTCAGTGGGGATGAGGATATGATTTTTCCGGAGCTCTATAGAGATCTCACGACAGTGGACAGTCATAACACTCCCAATTAGTGTGGTTGTAGGTAATGTGATGATAATGCTAACCTCTTCAATGAGAATGATCCCGAGCATCTTAGCATTCACCACGAGGAGTCCTCTTTGGACTCTCTTGTTGAGCACTCCGATGTGGATGATAGTGATGATAATGATGATAGTGATATCTCATCCTAGGTCTCTCTCTCCATTTTCCCTATACTTATCTTTTTTTGCGTGATGTATCATGTACCACTATGATCTATATACTTCTAGTGCATATTGGCATGCAACATATGCTAGTAGATTTTGGTTTGTTACCCTCTTGGTTCATGTTACAAAGTGGATCCTTAAAAGTTCAGGGCAAGTGCAAAAAAGGGAAAGTGCATTTTAAATGCAAAGGTGCATCCTAAATTTTTATAGGAGAGCACCAAGCTCCCTTCTATGCAATTTGTAAATGTAAATGGGCATGGTGAAGGCATAATGTAAATAAGAAAGAAATAGAAAAAGAAAACCTAGGCTAAAATGGTCGGTCATGTAAAAAAAAAGGAAATGGGTGTCCAAAGGGGATTAGAACTTGTATAAAAGGCAAAAAGTGAATGAAGAAGCTCATTCTTATTCTTATGTGAGGCCAAAACTAGCTCGCCTCTTCTTCTTCTTTCTCGTGTTCTTCCTTGCTTGTGCTTGTGAGTGAGAGAGGGAGTGAGCGTGTGAGGGTGAGGGACCGTGATGGAGAAGCTCTCAACTTTCTCCTCTCTTCTTCTTCTCTTCTCTTTTCTTCTCTTGTCCCGTGTGTGGTAATGGAGCATGGAGCATTAGGACCAAAAATGGGCCTATATACTTATCTTTTTTGCATGATGTATCATGTACTACTCTGATCTATATACTTCTAGCGCATATTGGCATGTGACATATGCTAGTAGATTTTGGTTTATTAACCCCTTGGTTCATGTTACACTCTAATGGCATTGTTATTTTGCCTGTAAATGTGCATTCTATCGTATGTTGTCCAAAATGATCAAGTTAGTTTAAATTAAAAGAACATACCTTACAAAATCTGAAGGTACCATTTAGTTACTGTATTATCTCATGCTGTATCATATGTTACGTACCTAACTATGATTGGGCAGTTGTAGTTGGGCAATATATATGACTGCATTGAATGCAAAGTTGCCAAAGGGAAGACCTTTGAATGCTAACTGGGCACATGCTAATTCATAAATGTGTGTTCTATATCATATGTGTGAGTTGAACACCATATGTAACTGCCTTGAGATGGAAATTTACTGAACAGGCAACTTTCGAAAATTGACACACAAGGACTGTAAGAGTGTATTACACAATTTGGCCAGGGTCAGATGGACAACAGATCAGGGCCTTGTGTGCACGTGATTAGAAATGGGCTCCAATAATTTCATATAATTGTTCATCAATTGCCAAGTCTGACTGCAACAAATCAACTGCTCCTGTCCAGACTAGTCTCTAGAAGTGGGGTTTGGATCTCTGGCTATCCTGCTGCCCTATTAATCGACAGAGCTCTTCTAGTATTAAATGATCCTTGCATGTAACAGGGGTTTTTATGGTGACTTCTGGGATCAAATGACCCATGTATGTGACAAAATAAATTCTCTATTGGTTTTTATGGTGCCGTGATGTCCATGCATGCCATGGAAAATATATTGAGTGATATTTGGAGGCCTCCTTGGTAATAGCTAAATGGCCCACCACTTGTTAGTTTTATAAATGAAAAAGTATCATAATTTTTTTCTGAGATGTTTCATTGTGCTTTTTTTGGTAGTTGTCATGTGAATGCAAGGAAGATTTCTTATTGATGCTGTCAACAAATTTTGAATGTTGTTGCTTGCCTGGTCCACTACATTTCTGGTGCTTAAAATTGTAGTTGGTGACTGGTTCAGGCAAAGGGTGCCAGGATAGGGGATGCTTTTGTTGCTACCGAGGTAGCTCATCATGACCGTCGAATACCAATACCGGTATTTATTCACAAATTCAAGTGTAGATATATTCAGTTCTGCTAACTTTCCCACTTTCCTAACTCTTGTGAGGTTCTTGAAAAAACTTGCAGATATTTGACAACTATGGTGTTGGTGCCAAAACAGCAACTTCAACCCCGAATCTTGTAGAAACTTTGCAACTGAAGGTCTTTATTTAACTTTAGCTTTACTTATCATGCATAATTAATCTGAAGTATTGAAAACAAGGGCTTTGAATTTGAAGTCTAGCAAAACAGTTAACCTCCAGATTTGTGATTCACTGAAGTTTTCCTCTTTCCTGTTGCTAAAGTTGTCTTATGAGATGAGCTGCTTGAGTAGATCCTTGCATGATTAATTGTTTTTTCAGGAAGGTAAGCTGTCAACTGGTAATTCTCTAGATATGACACCTCAGGATGAAGAAATGATCAAAGCAAACGATGCATCTGTGAAGGATATGGAGGTATGCGTATATAACTGAGATTGTCAGCCTTCCCGATGAGTGAATGCCAAGTTTACTGAGCTGTGAATTCCACAGGGTGCTGCAGTGCTGTATGTGGCAAGTCTTCTATCAGTGCCTGTGGTGCTACTGAAAGTAGTCTCTGACATTGTAGATGGAGACAGACCAACTTCAGAGGAATTTCTTGAAAATTTGTCAGCTTCAGCTACTGTATTGTTAGAAACTGCAAAAAGAGTCTTAGATTTTATTGTTGGAAAGCAGCTAAGTGATTTGTAGTAAGCCACACATCCATGCAAAAATTTACTAGAATATCAAGATTCCTCTGGTCCTTGAGAAATACACTTTTGCATCTTGTATAATTCTCAAACCAGCCTTGGACAACACACAGAAAAAACCTACACTCTGATTGGGTGGAGATATTTGGTTGGTTCAAAATTGACAAATATAGGGGAGATGCATAAAGCTCATTCATGTGATATAAAGTACTCCGTACAGATGAAATTTCAAGTATCAAAATAGGAAACAGGCTGGCCTTTTCATAATGCTAGAAAAGATGTCATTGTAAATTTGCCTTGGGCTGTAGGCAGAAAAATTCAACCTACACTCTGATTGAGTGGAGCCGTTTGCTTTGTTCAGAATTGACAAATAGAGGGGAGATACACAGAGCTCATTCATGTGATATAAAGTACTCCATAGAGATATGAAATTTCAAGTATCAAATATAGACAATTTGCCAAAGATGTTATCACAACATTGGAGCAAACCTTATTTATATTATTGTATAATTTGGCACATGGTTTCTCTAGAGAACTTTTGCTTCTATTGAATGCCAATACACATGCTTTAATATTCTGCATCGCTGTAATGTTATATTACAACACCCAGTATTGCAAGTTCATAAACTAGGGTTTTCAGTAGTGGTAATTTTCTCCAATGTTTACATTAATTTAAAATAATTTGATTGAGAGCAGCTGTGCCCAGTCCCCCCCAGTGAGCAAGGCTGCAAGCTGTTTGCCTCAAGTGCAAATAATGAGTACATTCACTCCTTGCTTGCAACCTTGTTGCAGTTCAAGTTCTGGTGCCTTCTACTAAACTCGTATTTTACACGTCAAGGATTAGGATTTTGTTATACAATCTAGTTTTTTTTTTGTTTTTGTTTTTTTGTTTTTTGGGCTAGTAAGGGGTATGCTTTCATAATATTTATTATTGCAGTGTTTAGGGATGTCAAAGAGAAAGCTTTTCCTTATTGCAACGGAGCAAGAGGAGCTTGAGAATAATTGTCATGATAGGATTTTTGATTTCCTGCAGAAGACAAGAAACTCATCCAAATGTATGTACATTAGGAAGATGCTCAATGTCCCTTTTGATTTGCAAGAGGTGTTGAGTGATCTTGATGAGAAGCTTCGGGAATATAGAGAGTTCTATTCTAGACATGTAGAGTCTCTCTTATTTGATAATTATGTCCATTTTAATGATGTGATCCAATAAACTAATGCTACCAAGAAAAAATTATTTACGAAGGCGTGAAATAAATCAGCTTTTTCATAGAGATAAGGAGCAATGCCTTTTGATTCAATAAGACATAGGTTTTTTAATGTTCCTCCAATATATGAAGGATTTTCATTTAGAGGACGGGTAAGAGAGGAAGGGTAAGAGAGGAAGGGTGAGGATGTTACGTACATGGGTAAGGAGATCGAAGAGAAGGCAAAGATGTTTCAAAAGGATGTTGAGAACCAGCTAGTGCAAGGTTTTGATCTTGTTATGTTAAAGAGTTAGAACATTACAAATATAGAAGAAGAGGAGATGGAATTGAGTACACAAACTGAAGAAGGCCCCTTGGATTATATCCCCATATTTTCTACCTATCTTATTAACAAAAAAAAGTATGTTTTACTTTGACATTCAATATTTTTTTAATCTTAGGGAAGATTATTTCTTAGTTATTGTTGACCCTAGTGCAAAAAAAAAAGAAGGTAGTGAAAAAATATAGTCTTACTAAATAAATAGAAGTAAAAAAGGCCAAAATCACAAGGACAACCTTAAAAGTTCAAGGCAAGTGCAAAAAAGAGGTGTATTTTAAATGTAAAGGTGTACCCTAAATTTTTATCGGAGAGCACTAAGCTCTCTTCTATGCAATTTGTAAATGTAAACGACATGGTGAAAGCATAATGTAAATAGGAAAGAAATAGAGAAAGAAAACCCAGGCTTAAATGTTTAGTCATGTAAAAAACAAAGGAAATGGGTGCTCAAAGGGGATTAGAACTTGCATAAAAGGTAAAAAGTGAATGAAAAAGTTTATTCTTATGTGAGGTCAAAACTAGCTTTCCTCTTTTTCTTCTTCCTCTTATTCTTTCTTGTTTGTGCTTGTGAGTGAGAGAGGGAGTGAGTGTGCGAGGATGAGGGACCGTGATGGAGAAGCTCTCAATTTTCTCCTCTCTTCTTCTTCTCTTTTTTTTTTTTCTCTTGTCTCATGTGTGATAATGGAGCATGGAGTATCAGGATCAAACATGAGTCCAACACTAGCTTTAAGGCTCTACCTGAGCCTCTATGCTCAACCAAAATACCTTATGGCCTTGCGACTAGGAGAGTTTAGGGGCTACACAATGATCTAACCAAATGAGTGTTTGTATGGATCGTAGTCCAATATATAATCCTTTTCAAACTCCTCACAAGGAGTCCCTACACATATTGGTGTTGTAGACCAGGTAAAACAAACACATGAAGTATCTCTCAGCTAACTACCACGACCCCTCTATGACTCTCGTACACCTCAAGGATTGGCCCCTAGATTCGTCATGAACACATAAAACATGTACGATACATAATCCTATATTTTAAACAATCATTCTAGGAGATAAAAGATAATCCTAACTGAGTAAGTTCTCTAAAGAAAATGAATCACTCACCCTACAGCTTGGGATATCTCTCTCAGTGTAGGTCAATGTTTATGAAGACAATTGCCATGCATCCAGGATGATACCACTTGTTGAATGCGATGCAACTGTGAATGATTAATAGTGCTCACTCATTTTTATATATTTAAAATAGCATTGTGACAATGTGAAACCATTTTTTTAATACTTTTATTCTAAGTGTAATTATTGCATTGCTTAGAGTCAGCACCGAGCATACTCGTGCTATTGAACCCCTTAATTCTCAAAACACACGTATCTTACATGCAAAGTGTATTAGAAAAAAAATTGATTCAACATGTAATCAACACTTATTACCCCTTCTCTCCCTACCATTTAGAGTTGTGCATTCGATAGTGGGTTTAGAGAGCATTTTGATATATTTCTCTTCATAAAGAGTGATAAATACTCACTTTAACATAAATATAAGGCTAAATCTCATGCTTCAATCCTACCATACATCCACAGACACATATATTATTTTTCTCTATTTTAAAGGGTAAAAAATTTATATTTTTTACTTTTTAAAATTTATCTATAAATAAAGGCTGATATTTTTTATTTTTTAATATGACTTGAGTAGACTTGATGATAATTATTTTTATCCCTCATTTCATTCTATGAGAATATCATTAATTCATCAAAATCCCAAAAAAATCCATAATTTATTCTAAAATCGTAAATTTATGGATTTTGTGTGTTTATGGAAAAATCAATAGATGACTAATTCTTGCTAATTTTCTTAATTTTTCCCATAAAACAGATAATGGATAATCAAGAGCAATCATTTCCAACCACTTGCAATCAAGATTTATCATAAAATGATGAAATTTATCACTTATAAAACTACGCTTTATCTCACATGTATCTCGTATTTGGAAGGTTGATGATTCTCACTAACCATCGCTAATAGTCCTCAAAACATTGGTTTAGGCTCTATTGTATCTCAGCATCATCTTTCAAAATCGAAGTCTCTCCAATTAACCCACCTCCTTCTCTTATAGATTAAGACATAAAAATATACATCAAGAGGAAAGAGAGGGAGGAGAGAGAAATATTGATTTCTGGAATTTTCATTCAGGTAGCCATTTCACATATAGAAGGCGACGATTGGAAAGTGAAAAAATCAAAGATTTCATTAGTACGATCAGTTCAATAGCTTGCTTTCAGTCCCAAATCTCCAAATCTACAAATCGTTAAGAAAAAGAGGATGCGCCATTTGCTGATTTTTGCCATTAAAAAACAACCCCCCCCCCCTCCCACTTCTACTCCCTCTCCCCAAAGCCAAAAGGCCATGCCTATCAAAATTTGGCTCAATTTTGATCTCCACAGCACTTTGAAAAGTAGTCCATCGCTACAATGATATAACACTTCCGTGTAGTTAATGAAGGGTGTATTGGTCCAACAAAATCGATATCCCATTTTCGAAGGGTAACATAACTAAAATAGGATTCAATGGTTACTTACGATTCTCCCTTGTATCATGTCTTTGACAAACACGACATCACTTAACATAATTGCAAGCGTCCTAGAAAATGAATGGCCACTAATATCCAATACGTAGAGCTCTCTTAACGATAAGCCATCCAACAAAATGTCCCCCACATGTTGAATCATGACATTCCTCAAGAATAAATGGTACCCCATCAAGTACAAAAATGGACAATAAATCTCATCCACATCCCTCCGATACTACATGACAACTGCTATGATTGAAAAACATAGTGCTGGCTACTTAATCTTTCTCTTCTCAGACTTTGATAGAGTAGCTCCAACCTCTCATGTAGATAGATAATGCATCATAGCTACATACCAGGAAGGAATGGAAGTTGTATCGATTTTGAATAAACCTTCAATGTCACTTCCTTAAGCCAGAATTTCCTTTGGCTCCCCGAAATCCACAAGACATTTCACAATGCCTTGTAGCCTTCATGGCTTACTCTTAATCTCATAATCAAACCCTTTCAAAGTGATTAACCACATTGCTAAACGGTCAGGCGATTGCAACTTGTTCATCAACAATTGAAGTCCTTCTGCCTTCGTAAAAAATACCACCTTCTTATAGAGAATATAGATATCCCAAATTTATGACTAGTAAAGACAATTGGATGATACTATTTCTCTTCCCAAATTTGGGCTAAACAAAAGCTAATACTATGCATTGTTGTTGCTAAAAATATATAGAAAACCCTATATCTTTTGGGTACTTTTAGGACTGACACTTTTGCTAGTTCCTACTTCACATCCTCAAAAGATATCTGACACACTTTCCTCCAATTAAATAGACAATTAAAAGATAATAGATTTGTCCAATGTCAATGTTCTTTCTACCAATGCATTGATAAATCTTTGATAATATTCCAATGATAATAGAAAGTTGTGTACCTCTTTTGGAGTGTATGGTGGGCTCATAGCGACTATGACCTTTATCTTTTCAGGATCAGTTTCACGATACCAGCCGAACTAACCATATGGCTCAATAACAACCCATAGGGCACTCCAAAGACACTTTTATGGATTAAGAGCAATGCAAAATTGTGTGCATTGCTGAAAATATTTCCTTAAAATGATTAACTCTTTATTCCTTCTAGTGGGTGCTCGTAGATCATTGATGAAAACTTTTAACCCCTCTAGGGAAATGTCACTAAAAGTCTTATCACATGTTCATTGCCAAGAACCAAGCGCATTGCATAATTCAAAGACCGTAACATGATATGCAAAGGTACCAAAGACAATGATAAATGTCATTTTCAACTTATCTTCCCTCCGCAGTAGCCATTTAGTTGTATCCAACAAAGTAACCCATAAATGAATAGATTTCCCTACCTACTAATTGATATAAAATTTGATCAATGAACCGTAATGAATAGTATCCTTAACCGTCTACTTATTAATCTCTTTGAAATCTATGCAAAGCAGAATTTGATTATTCTTCTGCTTCTTGATAATGACTAGTGAACACCATTCTATATATTGTATAAAATCAGACTCTTTGATATCTGTAAAAAAGAATTAGCATAGTTGTTTATCATTAAAAAATTGGAATCACACACACACACACACACACACACACACACACACACACACACACACACACACACGACTTGATGTACAAACTTACTCATTTGTTATTAAGTTCGAATGCAAATGAACATGGCAATTTGATATCTTCATTCTATAAATTCAGTCTCACTTGATGTAGTATATATGATTATCCAACCTTTAGTATTGTAATAATATTCTCATTGAGCCAAACATCAATGTCTACTATAGGAACTTTGCTAAAATACTCAAGATTCTGATCCAAAGCCATTAGAATACTACTAACATAATGTCATTTGCTAAAAACTAAGGATAAAATTTTGAGTAGCAAGTATATATTTGCAAGCAATAGAGTCTTGATCTATCTTATAAGTTATCTTGTTTCTATCATTGTATCTAACCCCTAATCAACAAATTCTAGGACATGGCCATATGTTGACACCATTGCCTTTATCTTTGTACCTCAGCATTGAAAAAAAAATCAAGAAATACATTAATAGGTATAAACAAAGTAATCTTGCTTAGAATACTTGAGATATTACATTTCAATGTTTTCTGTATCTTAGAATAGATTTTACATCTATAGCTTTGACTAGTGATTGGTCTTGGTAAAGACCACTCAAGTCTTATAAAATCAGGCAAAGGAAGTGGGGATATTGCTTTCCATTGGCCATTATGTATAGAAATAATATAAAAATAGTCATAAAAAATATTCTATTCTCTACAAGCTATATTTTTCTCCTGCTTTGTACATTTCTTCTCCAATCAAACCATGCATAATATCAAGAATATCAATAATAGGCTCAATAGGTTGCCATTCCTTAAGATTCAAAGGATAGATATCTACAAAAAAAAAAAACTTTTCACAATAAAACCTAATACCAAGTTGAGTAAAAGAAAAACATTGAGAATAAAATACTTACAATTCAATCTATACAATGGAAGACTTGAAGCTCCAAGTTCCAAATGCAACTCTCTAAGTATAAATACATGTTGTATTAAACCTCTTTGATGCTTTTTTTATTTGCTCCAAGTCTAAAATTTTTGATCCTATCCTTCCAAGCAGAAATGAAAGAGCTCTCACATATCTGTCTTTTCCTTTGTTTTGCTTGTTGCATGGTAGTCTAGCTTCCTTTTCTAATAATGGCAAAAATTCGTCTTCCATCTATTTGGAATGAACTCAATATAGATATGGATGTGATTTCAGAGCTTGAGTAACTTATTGAAGGTTGAATTTTTGTATCCGTGGCAAAGAGAGGGGAGGGAGAGAAATGAGTAACTACCAAGGAAGGAAAGAGATGAGAATATTAAAACAAGGAAGGGAAAAAGTATTAAGACTAAGCTTTTTCACTACAAGGATATGGAGACATAGCGATGGCACTTTCCGACGCAAAATAGCGGCATCGCTATAGCGATGGTGCTCAAATAAAAAATACAGGCCGAAACCCAAGCGCGTTATTTTGCGCGAACGAATGAAAGAGAGAGCGAAAGGGACATCGAACTCCATCTTGCATTTGAGAGGGAGAGGGAGAGAAAGAGAAAGAGAAAGAAGGAAAGCTTCTTACCGCCACTGCCGCCATTCGCGAAGAAGAGAATGAAGTGTACGGAGGGCAAAGAGGAGCCGCCGTCACGAAGAGGAGTTGCCGAATCCATCCTCGGGCCTTTACGGTGAGTGCATTGTTCCTTCTTGCTTTGTTTTTGTTTTTTCTCTTTTTCTTTTACTTGTTTTTGTTAAAAATCATGTGTATTGAGAGAGGGAGAGGAAGAGAGAAAAGGAAAGAAGGAACGAGAGAGAGAGGGAGAAAACATTAAATATAATAGGGAAATAGAGAAAGAGAGGGAGAGGGAGAAGGAGGGAGGGAGAGAGAGAGGGAGGGAGAGGTTGTTGTTGTTTTATTTCTTTATTTCTTGTTTGTTATTGTTGTGGTAGTGGTAGTGGTAGTGGGAGTTGTTTGATTTCTTATTTTCTTGTTTGTTGTTGTTGTGGTAGTCGTAGTAGTGGTAGTGGTAGTGATAGTAGTAGTAGTTGCTGTTTAATTTCTTCTCTTCTTGTTTGTTGTTGTTGTGGTAGTCATAATCGTGGTCGTAGTCGTCGTAGTCATGATTGTAGTAGTAGTACTAGTAGTAGTAATAGTAGTTTTATTGTTTGTTATAGTAGTAGTAGTTTTTTTTTTCTTTTCTTGTTTATTGTTGTTTAGTTTTCTTGTTTGTAGTAGTAGTAGTAGTAGTTTATTCTTTTTTTCTTGTTTGTTGTTATAGTAGTAGTAGTATTCTTGTTTTTTGTTGTTGTTGTTATAGTAGTGGTAGTAGTTTTTTCTTATTTTCTTGTTTGTAGTAGTGGTAGTGGTAGTGAGAGAGAGTTGTTGTGGTAGTCATAGTCATGGTCGTAGTTATCGTAGTCATGATTGTAGTAGTAGTACTAGTAGTAGTAATAGTAGTTTTCTTGTTTGTTGTAGTAGTAATAGTAGTTTTTTTTCTTTTCTTATTTATTGTTGTTTAGTTTCCTTAGTAGTAGTAGTAGTTTTTTTTTCTTTTCTTATTTATTGTTGTTTAGTCTTCTTGTTTGTAGTAGTAGTAGTAGTTTTCTTGTTTTTTGTTGTTGTTGTTATAGTAGTGGTAGTAGTTTTTTCTTATTTTCTTGTTTGTAGTAGTGGTAGTGGTAGTGGTAGTGGTAGTGGTAGTGGTAGTGGTAGTGGTAGAGAGTTGTTGTGGTAGTCATAGTCATGGTCGTAGTTGTCGTATTCGTGATTGTAGTAGTAGTACTAGTAGTTTTCTTGTTTGTTGTTATTGTAGTAGTAGTTTTTTTTCTTTTCTTATTTATTGTTATTTAGTTTTCTTGTTTGTAGTAGTAGTAGTAATTTTTTCTTCTTTTCTTGTTTGTTGTTATTGTGGTAGTAGTAGTAGTAGTTGTTATTATTTTTTCTTTTCTTGTTTATTGTAGTGGTAGTGGTAGTGGTAGTAGTCGCGGTTGTAGTAGTAGTAGTGGTTTTCTTGTTTGTAGTAGTAGTAATAGTTTTTTTTATTTTCTTATTTATTATTGTTTAGTTTTCTTGTTTGTTGTTGTTGTAGTGGTAGTAGTAGTAGTTATTTCTTCTTTTCTTGTTTGTAGTAGTAGTAGTAGTAGTAGTAGTAGTAGTAGTAGTAGTAGTAGTAGTAGTAGTTGTTGTTGTTGTTGTTGTTGTTGTTGTTTTTTCTTCTTTTCTTGTTTATTGTAGTGGTAGTGGTAGTGGTAGTGGTAGTGGTAGTGGTAGTGGTAGTGGTAGTGGTAGAGAGAGGGAGATGTTTTATTAAAGGAAATTGGTAGTAGAGAGAGAGATGTTTTGCTAAAGGAAATGAGAGAGGGAGAGGAAGAGAAAAATAAAGAAGGAATGAGAGAGAGGGAATAAACATACAACATAATAAAGAAAAAGAAAAAGAGAGAGAGATGGAAGGAGAGAAGAGAATGAATGGATAAAAAACAAAGAGAGAGTGGTGGCCAGGTCCAATACAATACCACGAGATGGAAAACACTCCGACATACGTTAATTTGTGGGTGGATGGAGACTTTACATATGTTAATTTTGCTGAGTTACAAGAGAAGAAATCCATTCTCAAACAATTTAAGAAAGAAAAAAAGAATGATAAAAAAACAAATTGTTTATCGTAACGTAGAGAAAATGGAAAACGATGAAGGTCCTGATGTTCAAGATCACGAGGTGTATCTTAATCAGCGTGTCCCATGTCCTTGCTCTCAATGTAAGCTTGCAATTAGACAAAAATGTCGATTGTCTAGAACATGCATGATGCTTTGGCGAGTTTTAATCTAAGATCATTGATTCGACGATCTCAGATTTTGAGCAAATGGTAAGAAAAGTGTATATCAATCATGCATTGTATTCGCAAGCTAATTGAATACCATATACAAAAACATTGGGTGTGGCTGATAAATTTTCTATCCAAGGAGGTGATATCCCGTCCCAAGGAGGAGTGCACTCTTTACAGCTAGTTAAAAGAGTTTGTGGGTGTGCGATGGATGGAGTGCATGAGCCAATCCACCACTTGGAAGGTACTACCCAATCTATACCATCAATACCAGAGGAGACATGCAACCTTCCAGACTTACCTACAATCTTGGAACCTGAGATGGAGCCAATGATCGATGCATTGATGCCCATGGATGTTGAGACTTCTGATCCGCTTAGAGAGAAAGTATCCATACCATTATATGATGGGTGCCGAGTATCTTGCCTAAAGACACTGCTTGCATTCTTAAGTGTGCAAGCAAAATGCGGGTGGAGCGATGAGAGTGTGACTAAGTTTTTTAAGTACCTTGTATGTATGCTTCATTGATTTCTTTTCGGCACTATCATTAAAAATATTTGTGCTTTTTCAAGGTATTTTGTGATTTTTTTTCAGGTTACTGAAGTATCATATATTACCACTTGCAAATACCATGCCTGAGTCTCGTGATGATGCACGACATATTTTACGAAAGCTTGGCATGGATTACAACAACATCTATGTATGTATCAACGATTGCATACTATTTTGAGAAGAATACGAGACTATGGAGACATGTCCAAAGTGTGGTGCTCACTGGTATCGACAGAACTTGCAAGGGCAAACCATCCCTCAAAAAGTTCTTAGACACTTTCTGCTTATCCCCTGCATAAACCACATGTTTCGTACGTCCGACATGGCGAGCTTGACAACGTGGCATTCACAGAATAGGTCCAAAGATGGAGTTCAACGAATATCATCGAATTCATGCGCATGGAGCCACATTGACTCTACCTTCCCAGGCTCTGCTCGAGAGCCAAGGAATCTTCGGCTCGGTCTTGCTATGGATGGCGTGAACCCATTCGATCTGTGGTCAACTTCTTACAGTGTGTGGCCTATAGTCCTTGTTAACTACAATATCCCTCCATAGCTTTCTACGAAGAAATGACATCTCATTCTTAGCTTACTCATTTCCGGCCGCTACAAAGTCAAAAATATGGACGTGTATCTTCATCCATTAGTTGATGAGCTTAAGATTTTGTGGGAGGAGGGAGTCATCGTGCAAGATATGAGCAAGCATGATGGTCAACTGTCCGCCAATATTCAAGCATGACTTTTCGGGATTCGGAGAGTGCTTAGGTAAGTAGGCTTTCGTTCTCGTTGGTAATATCTATCATAGCTCATTCAAGTTTGTATTCCTCGGATAGAGGTTGTGCGGGCCACAGTTAGACTCTCGAAGGTCACGAACCATGAAGAAGATGGTATATCAAGGACATGCCACTTTCTTGTAGAGGGTTATGAACTCAGGGAAGGTTTTTTTGGACGACATCCATCACGTATGAATGCCCAAATCTGGTACGAGCTGAAAATGGTCCACACGGAGTCACATCCAAACAGAATGTGACAGTTCTTAGTGTTTTACGAGTTGCCATATTTGACCCAGTTACAGATCAACCACTTGTTGGATCCCATGTATATTTTCAAGAATGTGGGCAGCTTGCTATGGGACCGCATCACAGGAAAGAGAGACATTGTAGGGGCACAAATGGATTTGAAGGAGGTAGGCAAGATGGAGGTGCTTTGGCCATAGTCGAGTATGCTGATGGTCACTTGTTGCAGCTACCTTGCGCTCGGGTTTTGTCCACTAAAGAAGAGCGCATTGTGAAGCAAATAGTCAAGTCTATTCGCACTTCGACGGCGGGTATGATGCATTCTCTCAGGTCCGCGTTTTCTAAAGAGGACCAATTATCAGGGCTAAAATTCTATGATTGGCATAAGATATATGAGATTTGTACTACGAATGGATTGTAAGTGGCCTGCGTACTTTGCTATTTAGAGTGTAGTCGTTGTTCATAATGCTTTCTCGTTTGTGGCAGTTTGTACTACCGATCGCGATCGCAGGATGCCTTACTCTAGAAATACGTAGGGCGATTTATAGGTTGTTGACTTTAGTACAATGGATCTCACAGAAGGAGATTAAGACGTCCTCTATTGAATCCATGAGGCGGGGAGTAGTGGAGACAGTCTGTCTCTTTGAGAAATACCTGCCTACCAGCATGCTCACGATACAAATCCACCTTATTGTGCATCTTGTAGATGAAGTGGAGATTGCTGGACCTGTCCAAACACGATGGATGTTCTTCTTGGAGTGCTTCATGAAAACCCTAAAAGGCTTGATGCGACAACGAGCTCGGCCAGAAGGTAACATGGCTGAAGGTTGGTTGGTGTCTGAGGCACTAGTGAATATTTCATAATGGCTACCTACAGTGGATTGAGACAACAGTATGCTATGGTCGCCGAAGGACGATGATAGACTGACCAGAGATGTGCTGGTTGGAAATGGGGTAGAAAAAAGAATGGATGCTGCAATGGAGTAGAAAGTCAATCGATTTTGTATGTTGCACCATGCCTCTATGGAGATGTGGCTCGCTAGGTACCAACAAGCTAGAAAAGATTGAGAGGAAGCGCGATCTAAATTTTGACGTAGTACGCACCATTGACCGATTCAATATCCCAAGGGCATAGAGGAGATGCCGCGGTTTATGTCAACATGATGGCTGCATGGAGCTTTGACCGCAGTGTCTCGCGAAGGGGTGGAGGTCTCAACTGAGGAGCGGGAATTCTCGAGGGGATGTAGTCCAAAGGTGATGACTTGTTTAGGATTTGTCGTATCTATATTTTATATGTGATAACTAATTGAGTGTTTCAATGTACAGTACAAAATATATAGTGCAGCGTGGTCACACGGACGACATTTTCGCATGGAACCTATTGACAAAATGCGCTCCTCCACAACAGATTGTGGTATCATGGCAATGTTCGAGCAAGAGAGCTGACGACGAGCAACAGATCCAAACATGGTTATAGATGAGATGGAGTATTTTTAGAACTTGCAAAGTATTGTTACGGTGGATTATCGTAGCTTCTCCATGATCCTATTCGATATGCAGGGGTTCAAAGTGGTACTTGAAGGAGCTAGAGCAACAGTTCGACAAGGTCCATCTGGATTTCTCGAAATAGATTCTGAAAAAAAAGGACAAATTTGCGCGACACGTTTGTGTTGCCGGCCCATTGTGAACATGTGCATGAACTCATGTGTTTTTTAATTGTGTTACGATATGGTACATGTCAGAATAGTTAAATCTCTATTGTACGTGATTGTGAATATGTAATTTTCTATCCAAACCCCTGATAACCTCGATGGTGGTATGTTATACCTTTAGCTCCCCGAAGTGTGAGAGTATATGATCAAAGCAATGTTTCGAGCATAAATGAGGATAATATGCAAATAGAGAGGTCGATATTGCAAGGGGTGGAGGCTACCAAAAGCCTAGAGCATGTAGAGGTGCCATCATCGGGTAACAATGATGGAAATACAGGAGTCCAAGAAATCTTTAGGAACGAGGTGGACTCATCCTTTTGTGGTGACATGTCTATCGACCTTCCAGTGTATGCGGAGTTGTGTCAGGAGATTGACATGGGACCATAGGATACATACTTGGAGCATCCACCTACTCAATTCGTTGATGAATCACTTATAAGGGTACATAAGATATGCATTTTAGGTAAGTTCATTTTTTAAAGATTTATATTATCGTGCTTTGTATGATTTATATTGATTATGCTAACATCATTTTTTGTTTGTGCAAGTGACATTTGTGGATATTTAGATCATCAGGATGAGTCGAGGGATGAGCGACGAGGAGCTACAGGAGATCTTCATGCGTATATCTCCAGACCAGATGGCGAGATTCAGAGATATAACGGACCAGGAGCTATCTCAGACACTGTCAGGCCACTCTATTAGATCTACTTTGACGCGCTCTAATGCTTCAGTTTCTAGCAGACGAGATCGACACTCCAGACTTGGCCAGATGGAGGGAGTGGTTTAGGGGGATGCTGTAGAGATCTGGATGCAGTGAGCCCGCGGTCGGCTCGGGATACAGGTACTACTCCTCGCTCTCGTGGTGGTTCGAGAGAGCGTGGTCACGTGGTTGTTGTGGAGGTACGGATGTAGTGTCTCCGTCTCATCGTTCTGTTGGAGTTGCGTCACCTTTTTCGGGATTTGTCACACCTATGGGGACGTCTACTCCACTCACTCCGGTTTTTCCTCAGCCGTCCATAGGTGGCACCCCTATGGGTGCTACTCCGATAGATACTATCTTGCTAGGTACACCAGATGTACATGGGTCTCCTGGATATGCCCAGGAGCGTGGTCACAGGTGGGAGAGGACCCATCTTAGGCATACCCCAGAGGGATATACCTACCTTGTAGATGATAGGTCAGGAGCCATCATCATGAATGGAGAAGGGTGATGGGTCGCATGAGAGAGTTGTGCCGACAAGTTTTTCAGCACAACGTCTTGGATCATTGGAAGAACATACATGAGGGGAGGAAGGACTACATAATAGCATCATTGCATGAGGAGTTTCTGGTACCAGTCGCAACAAATAGGTTTTCTACAGGCTAGATGATGCAGTGCATGCATGCATATATGTCACACAGACAATTGGACGCATACAAGGCACTCAAGAGTGGGGCTTCAAAGCCCCACTCAGGCTTCAAAGCCCAAGTGGGTAGATGTGGACGACTGGCACCGACTCAGGGAGGAGGCTATAGATTCTCTAAGACGTTGGAGACAGCAGTGCGAGGCAGCGAGGGCACGACTAGAGGCTGGAGTGGTCCGTCATCTTGGGAGTGGTGGCCACAGGACATATCTGGAGGACTTTGTAAGTTTTTCTTTTGTTTTGCTTGCTTATTTTTTTGCAATATCATTTGTACTGACAATCGTGTTTCTAACAGTTGTATTTTGTTTTCTTTGTAGCACTCCATTACAAATTGCGATCCCACTGGCCTTGAGACTTTGATATACAGAGAGGCATGGTCTCACTGCATTGATTGGCCGATTGTATGGATACGGCGGCCCTGTAAGTCACTCATCTTTCTTGTCCGTAGTTACCATGTTTAATAAGAATGCATTATTGTATGGTGGACTGATGTGTAGTTGTTTCTTTTTTTGCAGAGTCCGTTCGATGCTCCTTTGCGGTGGGACGAGGTTTCGGATGGCAAGGATCTGTAGCTCGCTCTTGGATCCCTGGAGCTCACATACCCTTCTTTTTTGGTTACGTGGTCTGTGTAGACATCTTCTATGTAGTAGTAATATCTTGCCATGATTGTACCGGTTGCTTTCATTATGCAATCATGTATTTATTTCATGTATCAGTGTTATGATTTAAGTACACTTTGCCTTTATTTACACAAGCATTGTACACATTACTGAAACTATTTTGTATAGCCCTTGCCCTGTCACAAAAATTTTTCCCATATTACCGTCGCTATTAGCATTACAAATTTACTGCATGCGTCACTATTAGTGTCGTTATCAGCGTCAACTTTTCTATGGCGTCACCAATAATGACGCTTTTTATGACGACGGGGGAAAATTTCTTTATGAACATTTTCATCACTTTTAACGTCGGTATAAGGCCTATATCTTGTAGTGTTTTATTATTTGAATTTAATTTCAATTATCATTATCAAACAATCCTAGACACGTGATTAATACAAAGCGGCCAAGGCCTTATATCATTAATGTAAAGGATATCATAATTATAATTAGGAGATGATAAAAATAAATATTCATAATAAATATTCATAGTAATGCTATATCTATGTCTATTTATGAAATCATTTTTTATATTTTCAAAAATGGAACTTCCCATATAGAGGCTTTTCTCTCATTAGTCTAGAGCGCTCTCTCTCTCTCTCTATATATATATATATATATATATATATATATATATATATATATATATATACATATATATACATACATACATACATACATACATACATACATACATACATACATACATACATACTAAAAGGCACTTTTAAAACCTTAAAAATCCCCAATGTATCTTGCAATATATCTTATATATCTCATAGAACTACCACAATAAGAGAAAACTTAAATACTTGGGAGGATAGCCCAACACACTTTGAGGTTGTAGCTCAAAATTCACACTAATAAATAATGAATCTCTACTAAACATTGGTATTCGTGTTTATTGCAAAAGTGATTAATGAGACATATGCATCTCCAAATCTAATAAAAACTCTATCTTTGTTGTTTGTACTATGTCTACCAAAAGTAGAGATTAAGAATCCAGTGGCAAAACTCAAGACCAAAAATCACATGAGATATTGCCTCCAAAACCGTGTAAGAGATGAATATATTTAAGGACACCTTCTTGCCTTCTTCTTCCCTGTTTTTTTATTGTTACAAATAGTCCAATCCTCTATTCCTCTCCTCTAATGTACGAGTCTCTAGCCACTTACTTTTTTTGTCCTTCCCTCCCATCTTTCCCTTGTGTTCTCTCCCAATTAGCATGCCATTTCCTTCACCTTTGTGGCACTATTGGACAACAACTGTCAAATTAGTCTTTTTTGTGCCCTTAAATCTACACTTAATGGTCTTCTTGATCTCACACTTCATCAATTTTGTTGACAAAGCATGAACTCTTCCACAAGATAAAGCGTACCCTACTTTCACACTCTATGTCAAAAAATTATATGACAATGGCGAGACTATGGCTCCCTTGTCATTGCTACAATCTCTCAACATAGAAACACATACATACACAAAATTGAAAAACAACATAATGCTATGAATCAAAAGATCACTATTAAAGTTGCAAAATTAACATGTTCATGGTATTAATGATGGTGTTGTTAATATTTTGATTTAGCTCACTTATTAATAGCCACATGGATAGCCTCTAAAATTGCACCTTCAGTTTACATGCTTCAACTAATTAAATGGATGTTACCACTTCAATCATGTAGCCTACAATATCAATGGTACAAGCTATTTATGCAATGTTCTAAGCCAGGTATTTATGATGGAGAACTAGCATCCAACATAAGCTTAATTTAGTTGGTTATACTATGATCACATCATTCAAGAAGTTAAAAGCACTTCTCATCCATGTTTATGTTCAAGAAGTCTTGCATTTTTCCTGTGAAGGTTTCGCATTGAATAACGGTTAAAGAGTTTACCTTGTGTTGCCAAACCATGAGTTGATTACAACTTGCAAAATAATTTGGGGATTATTTTACATTAGAAGATAGTCTTGCACCATTACAAATTTTTCTCGCATTCATTGAAAGGAAGATAAAGTCAAGTTAAAATTCTGCATATGGTATCGCTCTTGATCCCAAGGGGGAGAGCGAAAATGCGGATGGAAAGTTTATCGCGACTATTCTTACAATGCTTGAAAAAGAATATCATTGCTTTTGTTGGTTGATCAAACAATGTCCTAAATACTTTTGCATTAAACTAATTGTTGGATTGTGGTTTGGATGATTATTCAAGATGATTATTCAAAGTGCTTGTGATTGATGCTAAATTCATGGTAGGGGTCTGTGATGACAAGTTGCCATGGAGATAAAGGAATGTTTTCTTGGAAGATGATATTAGGCTGATTGCCTTGTTTGTGCTTGATTCCTAAATGAATTAATTAAGGAAAGGATATTTTGCACGAGTGGATCATCTCCAAGATTGCACCACTGGGGATTAATCCAAGAGGGCACTGCTCGGTTCATGGGCCAAAGGTCGAGGGGTTGAAAGGCCAACCATGAAAATTGTGTTTCACTCCTAGGCCACTTGGGGTTAGGTGGACCTCTGGACACCCCTTGTCTAGTCCCAAACGGAGTTGAAGATTGCTGTGAGCCTAATGTGTCTGGCATTGGAAAATCCTATTCTAGATAAAGGATGGAAAGATATGGTGCCATGTGATTTGGGCTAGTTACTTTTGTAGGGAAAAAGGGATATATAATTTCTCCTATATGCGAGGAGACAAATATTAACTTGAAGATAAGTTAAGGAGCTTGTTTGAACTTGGGTGTCAAAAGAACTGCTTGTCCTACTTTTGTGTTTGTGTTGTAAATTACACAAACGAACCTTGTTCTCTAAAAGGCTTAATTAAGGAATCTAATTTTAAATGTCACACATAAACGTGATAGGACCTAATTAGAGAACTAAAGAATGCCTATTGAAAGAAGCGGGTGGGAAGAATCCCCGACGAGTCTGTCCTACGGTAGAGTGGTCCCAGAGAACTAGGAGGCTTCTCACAAGGTTTTTCCGATGTGGATCCCTAGAAATTTTTAGGTTAGAACGTGGATTCATGCTGTTTTAGGGGACCGGAATTGAACTATGCCCTTTGGGCAAAGAGGTTAATCAACACATCCCTCTTGTTTCCAATTCTCCTTGAACCAAGTGTGGCATGGGTCAGCTTTGGCTTGGGTATCTCTATGTAAAGTAGGATGCCCATGACGTGACATTAGAATGCTGTGAGGAGACCTTGACCACTAGGGACTAAAGTTTCAAGTCGATTCTAGTGGGTTCAGCCGCAAATGTTCCGTTGCGAGGCGGACTCAAGAAACCATAAGTGACAAACCTCGTGACATTCCATGGGAGTGCTGGGCGGCATCATTTAGACTTGTCTCTCGATGGACTGCTAAAAAGATGCCTCGATAAGCCGATAGGCGGGCACGTTATAGTTGGTATCAGAGCAAAACTTCATAATGACATGTGATTGATTAACGTACAGTTCATAGACATACTCTAAATAGAGTAACCTAATTGGCATGGCTTGATTGTCAGGCACCTTCTGCACCCACGAATGCTGACATGAAAGATAAGAAATTCCTTCTCAAGAAAATTAAGGCACTCGAGTTTGGTGGAAACGGGATAGACGTGAGAGCAGAGGCAGATATATGGATTGAGTCAATGGATGTATATTTCTCTGCTTCAGGAACTGCCTCTACAAATCAAGCAATGATAGCCAAACTTATGTTAGTTGACTAGGCTCGGATATGGTGGAAGCAATGGGGAAAAGATCAAGGTATTTCTGTAGCCATTGCCACTTGGGCTCAATTGAAAGATGCTGTACACATATGATATCTTCCGTCAACCTGCCAGACTTTGAAGATGAAAAAATTCTTTAAGCTCAAGCAGATGGAATTAACTGTGGAAGCTTACTACTCAAAGTTTGTAAGCCTACTAAAATATGTGCCACCTGTGGATATCGCACATCGTCCAAGTTTTACCATGGCTTGAACACTCCTCTAAACCACAATCTTGAAGCAATGTGTCCAATAGACTTGCAAGATGCATTACTTTGAGTGAAGCCAATCATCCAAGAACTTGGATTGGACAATTGTGACAAAGATGATTCTCGAATCAGGACAAGAGATGCTACACATGCGGAGCGATAGGGCACATTTGTAGGATATGTCCCTACTGTCAATGCTTCCATTGCAATGAGTTGCTGCAATGAGCCAGGGCATGTCCAAAAAGATTGCCTTGACTTAAGATGGGAAGATATTGAGCCTCCAAGAAAAGGAAGCTACACAAGTGCACTCTTCAGATATATAGAGGAATCAGATGAATAGGAAGACTTAGAACCCACTACACCTCTAGAAATCCTAGGAATTTTACCGACATGTAATACAACTTTTATTGGAATAAACCTTACTCTTGTAACTATAGTTAACTCGATTAATATGAGTTGCATCTATTTTTGAGCCTAGAATAAGTTGTTGTTTCAAAAGACTGTATGCTTGAGTGATTAGAGTATTGCAACAAATGCATGATGGGTCATCCTACCCCATAGGTTCCAGAACAAAATCCCTAGTTCTTCTGAGATGAGGACATCTCAAGTTCTCTAAGGGGGAGAGGATGTAATATCCTTGCATACAAACTCCCCCCTACAATTTTAATAAAAGTAGTTAAAAGTTTCAATCCCACCCCCTGCTGCCGCCGAACAAGTGGTGATGAGGGGAAGGAGGATGACAATGATGCCGATGCCAAGGAGGGAGAAGAAGTAGATGTCAACGTGGATGAGGATGATGATGACGAAGTAGGAGAAGAAGGAAATGTCAATGATTTTGAGGGGCCGTCACGTGGCCTGCCACCCCCTTGGCCACCTCCATAGAGTGCCACCATGCATTTGTGATTGGTGGAGATACCACCACTCCATCTCCTCTTCGCGTCCCCCCCCCCCCCCCCCCCCCCCCCCAAAAAAAAAACCCCTTACCATTATAAACCCCCCCATGGAATCAAAGGGCGAGGGATTGCCATGCTAAGCAACACGTTGAAGAAGAGGAGGCTTTGAACGAAATGCTAACAAAAAGGAAGGAGGAGAGGCATTGACACCCAAGCATGCTGAAGCAAGAGAGAGAGAGAGGGAGAAAGAGGGATAAAGAGGGTGAGAGAGAGAGAGAGAGAGATAGGGGGAGAGAGAGAGAGAGAAAGAGGTGATAGAGAGGGTGAGAGAGAGAGAGAGAGAATAAACCAAGGGGTTCTCCTTCCCTTCCACTCCTTAGAGGGAGGGTGACCAAACATGTTTTTGTTTGTCTCTCTTCCGAGTTATTCCCTTCCCCACAAGATTAATCTCCACCATGCAAGCTTAACTTCCTCCTTGATTGGCCCCGCTATTTGAGAAGGAGATTCCTGAAAATCCTATGGGAATTGCACATAGAAGAAAGGACATTTGTGAATGGCCCCCAGGCAAAGAATGTCGAATGCAGGCGGAAATCCCATAATCTGCAATGCAACCTCGGATGAAGGCATCATTGCCAATCCAACTGCCATACCGGTCGTAAGTAATGTATTTCCAAATTGATGGATGCTTGCTTTGATTTCCACATGAGATGCATTAGTCTGTACTATGCCACATGAGAATAGGTTAACTGAAAGGATAAATTTCATCTCAAGTATTCGAAGATGGAGTTTGCGAAGTGCAGGTGTCAAGAGAAGTAAATTTCTTCACGTTGCTATGCGTTAAAATCCATACATATCATAACATAGATTGCATGACATAGATTTCATTTTTGCACTTTTTCTCAAATCATGAGTGATTAGGCAGTGAGTCCATCTACAAAGCATGTTTTGGGGTTAGGACACTTTGCATTGAACAAAGATAGGTACACTAGAAAAATCATTTCTCTTTACAAGACATGAAAGGGGTTTGATCTTTTCTTGAAGAAGGTATATCAAAAGACAATATTTCATGCATTCAGCTCTAGGATTTGTGCTTGGAATTTATTTAGAAGTTATACTTCCTCAATCATATGTTCCTTCGATGATAGAAACCATATGTTTTTTTGGGGTTTGCCTTGCCCTTGAGAATAAGTGGAGCCATTGATTACATGATCTCATAGATCTTATTAGCATGCATTGATGGTAAATATGGTTCAAATTTATCTTATGAGAAGAGGATGAAGATAATTTTCATGGTCACAAATTGGTTTTGCAAGGAGAGAGTACTTTTTGAGTAGACTTCAATTTTTTGGGATTACCCACATTAGTTTGATTGGCTTGTTTTGGAAATTAGAAGGGGGGGGGGGGAAATGTATGGCAATATAAGTGGAGAAGGGAGTGTACTTCACGTTAGAAAACAGAGGTGTGAATGAGGAGTGGTTGTTTAGGCTGGACTCATTTTTGTCTTGGATGGCTATGTTTTTTTCTTGAGCTCTAGTTAGGTTGATTATGGCAATAGCTTATTTGTGATGTAAACTACAATTTTCATCAATAAGAATTTTCATCCTTCAATTATATGAATGAGACAAATAGCTATGTTTAGATTTGATATTGATTACTTAAAAAAACAATGTATTGATGGGGCCATTTTTTGATTTTAAGAAAATGAATTTTTATTGTGCGGAGCTAAAAGTTTTAAAATAGATGTAGGATTGGTTGTTATAATGTATACTTTGGACCTTCAAAGAGAGCATGTGATTTTGATGATGATTAAGTTGTTTGCCTTGACGTTTACCTTGAGCTATATGAGGCACTATTTTGTTGTTTTCCTAAGGTTTTAGAATGTATTTTGGATGAAATCAAATTCAAGATATGTGCTTTGTAGTTGTTATTGCTCTACATTGTGTATGCTTGAAGCTACAAGAGGCATTGTTATTGTTTGGTCATGTGTTGTCATAGTTTCTAGTCAAGTTTAGTGCTTAGACAAAGTCATGCATCCTGCTTGAAACTCCTTGTCATCATGTCTTCATGTTGTATGAGATGATTATCCTTGATCAATATCCTTAATCAATCCTCCTGTGACATTTTTTTTGGTGCCCCCATTGAGGAGTGTCAAAATTGACTTTGTCATGGTTATTTGATTTGAGGGAGACCTAGTGTTGATTGCTTGTGATTGATAATTGGTTGAGATGGTTGATGATTTATCTAAGTTTCATGGCTTGAAGGTCCTCTCATCCTACCTTTTCTTTTGATGATCTTTCACATCAAGTTCACTAATGTCGAAGGGGTTTTGGCTGAAAGGTCTATCCATGAGGGATGACAGAGAGAAGTAAGTAGAGAATAGGAGATAGAAGAGAGAAAAAAAAATTGCACGAATTCAAATGAGTCCCAAGAATGTTGGAAATCCATCTTTCTTCAAGACATATCCATACATTCATAAAACCTTCTGCCAAGTCTGCCAAAGCCTTTACACAAGATAAAGACAAAGCTCAATGATTCAAAATCTATATGTATTATATGTAAAATTTGTTGTACATCCAAGAAAAAGAGTCGAAACAATCCAAATATCAATAAGTTTAGATGATTTCTTGGTAGGAGAAGCCCAAGAACACCATATTGGGGAATATGGGAATTTCCCATAAGTTTGGGAGACGTGGTCAAATCTTTGGATTTGTCATAACTTGTACACTCTAACTCCAAATTGAGCGCTCTATAGCTCAATAGATTCCATTTTTGAAGCCATTTCCAGTGATAGGTCACACCATATGATTTTGAGAAACTTATGGGCATGTTATTCGGGTGCCACATTTTTAGTATTCAAAAACTGCGAATCGGGAGATTCCCAAACTCACTAATATTGTGTTCAAGTACTTTTCCCAGAAGCACTGTGTATTGATAGAACCTTAGAAGGTAAACAAAAACCTTGTATGGGACTCAAAATACTCTTCAAACTTGTTATTCCTATTATTACGATAGTCATAAGCTGATTGTTTGATGGAGAAACTTCAAGATAAATGGTTCTTGGATTATCTAGACAATGTCTACTACTACTTAGAAGCAATCTCCAAGCATTAGATCTCATGAAGCCTCCTGTTAAAACCAAAAAATGCAACAAACATTAGCTTCTTTTTTGCTACCCAAATAGAAAATCTAATGGTTCCATTGGCTCCAAAAGGAGGTAAAATTCCAAGACGAATGGTCAGAATTCACATGAATCACTCTTTCTTCTCTCTTTCCATTCGAAGTGTTGTTTGCTACTACTTGAAAAGTGTGATCAGATGTTGTGAAAATTGAGCGCTCTTCTTTTTTATGAGATTTTTCACAATTGACTAAAAAGTTACTCGCTTTCTACTTATCACTGTATTTTAGAATTTTACTACATCTTTTGAGGATATTTACAAGAAATAATGGTCAAAATATAAAAAATAGGCTAAAATGGTTCAAAAATCCTGTATTTTTGAACCATCTATATTATGGACACTAACATTAATTATTAATATGACATTGACTCTTTAGATTAGTAAGAAATCCAGATGATACACTCTAGGATGATGATGCACTCTAAGCTTCTTTGCACACAAGGGCTTGGTGAAAATATGAGCATCTTGTTCATCTGTGTTGACATAAACCAAGTGAATATCACCCGCAATAACCTACTCTTGAATGAAATGGTAATGGATCTCTATGTGTTTGCTCTATGCATGATACACTAGGTTTCTAGCCAATTGAATACTACTAACGTTATCCCAATAGATGATAACCTTTTTATCCACCTACATTTTCAAATCACTAAGTAGCTTGTGTAACCAGGCTACCTCACTTGCTACTATTGTAGCACCTCTATACTAGTAGATCTCATGTCTAAAATACTACCAGTCTAATCTACATCTATGTAATCATGCAAGTCCAATGTGTTATAGCTATATTTAGCTCACCCTATCTAGACTAGGTCTCACCTATATATATGTAGATTGTGATCGATATGATGTAGTCTTTAGGAGTGTATATGATGTGTTTCTTCTCTCCCTATTGCATCTCCACATATATTCTCTCTCTACATCTCAACATGGTATTAGAGCTATCACAACGGACTACAACCATTTCCTTGAAGAAGATAATCATGAAGTATATCTATGTAATATCTCTCCAATTATTGATTCATGTTCTTTACATGCTTAAATTTGATGTATTGTGTATGTTATGAGCATCTTATGTTATGAATTTTAAGCGTAGAAGAAGTTCACTCGATCATCATCAATCATCATTTAGATTGCATATATGTTGAATTGTAGATAGGCCTTGGTTGGATACCCTAAAAGTTTCTATTTGGAAGACTCTTAAGGGAATGCGTTTCTCAAGAAAACAAGTTTTTTTCATGTGCTAGGACTCACAAACTTTCTTCTTGTCAAATCCATGCTCAATTTGGAGTTTTGTGTCAAAAGTTATGACAGTTTAGGTAAAATGTACTTGAAATTAAAAAACAAAGAGGACAATAGTTTTTCGTGCAGACTTCTACGACACAGTTTTCATCACAATTACTCACTCTTGTGTTTCTACATTTGTACCAAAATTAGCTAGATCATCATCTATTCTTGGCCAAAAAGTAAAGCAATAATGTTTTGAGTGTTGTTCATATTTCTCATCTATTTTGGACCGCTTTTTTTTTTCTCTCACATGTTTTGTCTATTTTGGTTTGCTTTATTCTTACCCATGTTTCATATATCTTGAGTCTCTTTCTTTTGGAGTATGTTTTTTGAACTAAACATCTTTTCTTACAGCATAGCTTCAGCGTATGATTTGTTATGCTGCACTTTCATCGTCTCGTCATTTCGTACATGGTGTGCAGATTTTGTGATCTTACATTGTACGTATTCTCTTAGCCAGCTATGTCAAATTCGATAATCTTCAATGGATTTCCTTTTGGACAATGTTTTGTTCCTCACTTTCAAGGGACAAGGATTCCTTGGCTCTGGAACGTAAAGACATGATATTGTTCTTGGCAATTATGAATGTTTGCCTCAACCAATTGATTAGGCTCATGATAATATCCTTGTAACTGAATGACCTATATTTGAAAAATGGCAAACTCTTTAGAATGAGTGGGTCAAACATGACAAAGTAGCTTGCCGGTATATTCTTTTTTCTCTTCAAGAATCTCTTATGCTTGATACATGTAATCTTTTAACCTCACAAGCTATATGGGAGTATTTGATAGCAAATTTTGAGAAGAAATCTATTACAAAAATACTCTATCTTTGTAGTCAGCTCATGAGTTACAATATAACATTAGAACTTGTTTCACAACACATATCAAATCATTCAAGAACATTATCAATTAGTTTGCTGCTGTTGGTGATGCTATTCCACGAAAGAAATTGGTAAGACAGCTTCTTGATATTGTAAAGGATCTTGCTTATGATAATATTGTTACCATATTATCTAACAAAGATGGGATCAATTTTGATCAAGCTTGTATATCTTTGATTGAATATTCACAAGGACATGAACGATGACACAAAAATCAAGAAATAGTTATGATCTCACAAGAGGACACACAAGTAGAACAAATTGACTAAGCTTTACTTGCTCAAAGGCATCCCTTTCAACGCTCAAATCGACTAAGCTTTACTTGCTCAAAGGCATCCCTTTCAACACTCTACACATAGGAGTTGTTGTGGTGGTAACTTCTCTTGTCTCAAGTTTCCTAATAAACATTATTCTTATTGCAATAGAAATGGTCACACTACATATGATTTCTGGGAAAAACAATATGATGAAGAACATGATATTACAAATAAACAACTGCATTTATCCACAAATTATTCTCCTTTTGACTATTGCAAATAGAGTGATCATCCAACCCATCTATGTTTCAAGAGGCATTTTGATTTAAATCATAATATAGCATATGCTGCTACACTTGACAACACTACTAAAGAAGCAAATTGCGTGAGTTATTGGAGGCTTTGAATGGAACACTGATAAAAAGGAAGTAGGAGAGGCCTTGACATCCAGGCACGCTGAAGAGAGAGAGAGAGAGAGAGAGAGAGAGAGAGAGAGAGAGAGAGAGAGAGAGAGAGAGAGAGAGAGAGAGAGAGAGAGAGAGAGAGAGAGAGAGAGAGAGAGAATAATCCACGGGGGTCTCCTTTCCTTCCCCTCCTTAGAGGGTGACCAAACACATTTTTCTTTGTCTCTCTTCTGAGTTATTCCCTTCCTCGCAAGATTAATCCCCACCTTGCAAGCTTAACTTCCTCCTCGATTGACCTTCCTATTTGAGAAGGAGATTGCCCCCAAGCAAAGAATGTCAAATGCAGGTGGAAATCCCATAATCTGCAACGAAACCTTGGGCGAAGGCATCACTGCCAATCCAGCTGTGATACTGATTATAAGTAATGTATTTCCAAATTGATGGATGCTTGCTTTGATTTCCACATGAGATGCATTATTCTGTACTATGCCACACGAGAATAGATTAACTGAAAGGATAAATTTCATCTCAAGTATTTGAAGATGGAGTTTGCGAAGAACATGTGTAAGGAGAAGTACATTGCTTCACGTTGCTATGCATTGAAATTCATGCATAGCATAAGCAAGATATGAGACTCTAAAGTATTAAGCATTGATAAGGCTTCAAATTAATCCTCACCTATGAAAATATTGTTTAGGGTTCGCAAGGTTACCCTAAGGGTTATGCACATAGATGATACATGTATGGGAAAGATTAAGCGAAACATACTTCAATGGTACATGAAAGGATCTTGCATTTGTCCTATGAAGGTTTCACATTGAATAAGGGTTAAACAGTTTACCTTGTGCTGCCAAACCATGAGTTGATTACAACAAGCACAATAATTTTGGGATTATTTTACATTAGAAGATAGTCTTGCACAGTTACAAATTTTTCTCACATTCATTGAAAGGAAGATAAAGTCAAGTTACAATTATGCATGGTATCACTCTTGATCCCAAGGGGGAGAGCGAAAATGCGGATGGAAATTTGATCGTGACTATTCTTGCAACATTTGAAAAAGAATACCATTGCTTTTGTTGGTTGATCAAACAATGTCCTAAATGATTTTACATTAACCCAACTGTTGAAATCTAATTTGGATGATTATTCCAAGTGCTTGTGATTGATGGTAAATTCATGGTAGGGGCCTATGATGACAAGTTGCCATGGGGATAAAGGAATGTTTTCCTGGAAGATGATATTGGACTGATTGCCTTGTTTGTGCTTGATTTCTAAGTGAATTAATTAAAGAAATAATAATTTACACATGTGCATCATCTCCAAGATTGCATCGGTGATTAACCCAAGAGGGCACTACTGGATTCATGGGCCGAAGGTCGAGTGGCCAACCATGGAAATTGTGTTTCACTCCTAGGCTGCTTGGGGTCTAGACACCCCTTGCCTAGTTTGGAAGGGAGTTGAAGACTGCCGTGAGCCCAACATCTTTGGCGTTGGAAGATCCTATTCTAGATAAAGGATGGAAATATATGGTGCCATGTGATTTGGGCCAGTTACTTTTGTAAGGCAAAAGGGATATATAATTTCTCCTATATGGGAGGAGACAAAGATTAACTTGAAGATAAGTTAAGGAGCTTGTTTGAACTTGGGTGTCAAAAGAACTGCTTGTCCTGTTTTTGTGTTTGTGTTGTAAATTACGCAAACGAACCTTGTTCTCTAAAAGGCTTAATTAAGGAATATAATTTTAAATGTCACACATAAATGTGATAGGATATATTAGATAACTAAAGAACACCTCTTGAGGGAAGCGGGTGGCCAGAACCCCCGACGGGTCACCCGTCCTATGGAAGGGTAGTCCCAGAGAACTAGGGGGATTCTCACAAAGTTTTTCCAACGTTAACCCCTAGAAATTGTTATGTTAGAGCCCAGATTCATGCTGATTTAGGGGACCAAAATGGGATTATGCCATATGGGCAGAGAGGTTGATCAACACATCCCTCTTGTTTCCGATTCTCCTTGAACAAAGTGTAGCATGGGTCAGCTTCGGCTTGGGTATCTCTGTGTAAAGTAGGATGCCCATGATGTGACGTTAGAATGCTGTGAGGAGACCTTGACCACTAGGGACTAAAGTATCAAGTCGATTCTAGTGGGTTCGGCTACAAACATTCTGTTGCGAGGTGGACTTGAGAAAACCTAAGCAACAAACCTCGTGACATTTCATCGGAGTGTTGGGCGGTGTCACTTAGACTTGTCTCTCAATGGAGTGCTAAAAACATACCTGGATAGCCGATAGGCAGGCATGTTATAGTTGGTATCAGAGCAAAACTTCATACTGACATGTGCTTGATTAATGTATGGTTTATAGACATAGCCTAATTAGAGTAACCTAAGTGGTATGGCTTGATTGTCAGGCACCTTCTGCACCCACGTATGCTGACATGCAAGAGAAGAAATTCCTTCTCAAGCAAAATAAGGCAGTCGAGTTTGGTGGAAAAGGGATAGACGTGAGAGCAGAGGTAGAGATATGTATTGAGTTAATGGATGTATATTTCTATGCTTTAGGAACTGCCTCTAGCAATCCAACAATGATAGCCAAACTTATGTTAGTTGATGGGGTTTTATATGGTGGAAGCAATGGGGCACATATCAAGGTATTTCTGAAGCTGCTATCACTTGGGCTCAATTGAAAAATACTGTACGCAGATGATATCTTCCGCCAACCTACCAGACTTTGAAGATGAATAAATTCTTCATGCTCAAGTAGATGGAATTAACCCTGGAAGCTTACTACTCAAAGTTTGTAAGCCTACTAAAATATGCGCCACCTGTGGATATCGTGCAGTGAGTATCCATGTTTTGCCATGGCTTGAACACTCCTATGAACCACCATCTTGAAGTAATGAATCCAATAGACTTGCAATATACATTACTTTGACAGAAGCCAATCATCCAAGAACTTGGATAGGGCAATTGTGACAAAGATGATTCTCGAATCACGACAAGAGATGCTACATGTGCGGAGAGATAGAGCACATCCATAGGAGATGTCTCTACTATCAATGCTTTCACTACAATGAGCTAGGTCACGTCCAAGCAGACTGCCCTGACTTAATACCAAAAGATATTGAGACTCCAGGAAAACGAAGCTACACAAGTGCAGTCTTCAGATATATAGAGGAATTAGATGAAGAGGAAGACTTAGAACCCATTACACCTCTTCAGGATGTTTAGAAATCCTAGGAATTTTGCTGACATGTAATACAACTTTTATTGGAATAAACCTTACTCTGAGTTGCATCTATTTTTGAGCCTAGAACTTGAAAATGATTAGATATACTCTAGCAAGGAATGACAGTTATAACTTGCAATGAATTTCTCTTAAGTCGTTTCTTCTCAACTAATATAGATTGGGTCTTACCAGAATGTCCAAGCTTGGACGTATTCTTTAGTATTTCAAGCAAAGCTGATTGTCCATGGAGCTCAGTCCCAAATTAAGAAGAGGACAATCTTGGAAGAAAGTTTTTGAGATAAAGTACCACTTCGATCCGCTAAAAGGATCCTAGGGCAATTTGGTATGAAGAAGAATATCTTGCCAAGGACAACTAGGAATCTTGTGACCACAAATGATAAAGCTCCGCATTGTTTTTATCGCAAGGAGTTAGGACATTTCAAAAGGGAATGTCCAAAGCACCCTAAACAACGATGCTGTGAGTCCCACAACATTGGACATATCCATGTCAATTAGGACCCAAAGAGGACTTGAATTTACAATGAATAAAATTGTACACATTCTAGTGATCCAGAATCTACTAGATACTTAGGAGAAACCTAGAAGATATTCATGAGATGTAACTCCAATAAAATTTTCTCTTGTAATCTAGACTGAGATATATCTAATACAATGAGTTGTTGTTTTAGAAGAATGCATGCTTATGAGTGATCAGAGTGTCGCAAGGAATGCATGATGGGTCCTACCCCACTAGTTTTAGAACAAAATCTCTAGTTCTTTTGAGATGAGGACATCGTGAGTTCTCTAAGGGGGAGAGGATGTAATATCCCTGCATACGAACTCCCCCTCATTACAATTCTAAGAAGATTAATTTACTTTTTTTGAATCCCACCCCCTTGTCACGGTTGAACAGATGGCGAGGGGAAGGAGGATGACAACAACGTTGACGCTGATGCCAAGGAGGGAGAAGAAGTAGTTGTCGACGTGGACATGGACAAGGATGATGATGAAGCAGGAGAGAAGAAGGTGATGTTGATGATTGTGAGGGGGAGGCCATGTGGCATGCCACCCCTAGGCCACCTCCTAGACTGCCACCATGCATCTATGAGTGGTGGACATACCACCACTCCACCTTTGCTCTGCATCCCCCCCCCCCCCCCCCCCAATGGAATCAAAGGGGGAGGGCACAACATGCTGAGCAACATGCTGAAGAGGAGGAGGCTTTGAATGGAACATTGACATAAGGGAAGTGGGAGAGGCCTTGATGTCCAAGCACACTAAAGTGAGAGAGAGAGAGAGAGATAAAGAAAGAAAGTTATATTAACATCTTCTAAAGACCAAAACTGGCCTATGAGACAAACTGTGATACAACTGATGAGGTCCAGCTATCCAAAATAAAAGTGCTGAATGAAAAGCTAAAAACTGGAAACTGAAAATACGGTGCTGTGAGTGTGATAAGTGTCGTGTATGTGTATGTGCGTATGTAGCTCTGGTACTCTAGATAATGGCTACAAAGGGGGAACAAATGTCGACTGTGATAGGGGAACAACTGTCGGCTGTGATAAAGTGGTGCGATGTGTATATGTAACAGATGCAGGGAGATATACTATCCTGGGATGTAGTAGCAGTCATCGAAGTCGCTAATAGCAGGTGATCCCTCCTGGATGCAGGATGTGGTACATCGGCGCTGGAGAAAGAGCAAACTGGAGATCTGAGATCCAATGTGTTGAGTGTCGTCGGATCTCAGTCTGCTATCGATGTAGATCAAGAATCCTCCGGATCTCTTGTCGGTGTGGTTGTGGGGTCCGAAACCCACGGATCCTCGTGCGGCATCGGGTACGTTGGTCCTCAGCCTGCTGTAGTGTGAGCCCGGAGGTCTGGTTGGAGGCTGGTACAGTAGCTCTCACTCTATCTGTCTGAAAGAACTGTGTAATAGTCATCTGGGTGGCCCCTCTCTGACTGGGACCCACTGTGTGCTCTGCTCTCTGATGTGCCATGCCTCTCCCAGAAAATAGCCAAATGATCTCTGATCCATATCAGTCATACATCCCTGAAGTGAGCTGCTCAATGTGTATCTAGATCTCAACTCTGAGTATGCCGGGCATCTGAGAACAAAATGCTCCTCACTCTCCACCTTTGATCTGCAAAGGGGGCATATCCTCTCCTCCCGTGGGATGCCACTGGATCTGCCACTCTCAATCATAAGCTGATGTGATGATACCCTGAGCTGTCCAATAAGAACTCTCAATCGATGTGGCATATAGATCTGCATATATCTCGGAATCTCTATGAATCCCTGCTCTGATATGCTCAAGAACTGTGTATAATAATGTGCCATCTTCGATGGCAGTGGCTGTGCAGGGCTGACCCATGTCCTCTGTATATAAATATGCCATATCTCCTGTCTGATGACTTTGTTCCTCTGAGAGAGAGAGAGGGTGTAAGTGGGAGCCTGAGTATCATATAGAAGAGGTGGGAGTCTATCAATGTCCAGCCCATGTCTGTCAAACCAAGCTCTAGTCTGTGCATACCATGATGTGGTATCCCCCGCTCGAGCCATCTCCTGAGATGCCATATATGCTCTGTATGCAATGCGATCTCTGTCCATATCCTGAAATTTGTGTAGGAAGCAGACTGTCTGAAATAATGCCTCGACTAGCATGGGCGGTGTGGCAAGCTCTACTCGCACAATGTCATGTGGGACTGAGGCCTTGTTGCGAATCAATCTAGATATCATGATCACCCGAGGTCTCTCCATCAATGTCCATACATAATCGGCAAGGCCTGGCCCCCATATAGTTGCTCCATACATCAGTGCTGGAGTGACTAGAGTATCAAAGAGCCACCCCTTGGTGCGGGGCTCTTGGAAATGTGCCTGATGACACTGTCGCTCCATAAGAGCCAATGCTGAGTAACCTCTAGTGAGGCAGTCACGAGCTGCCTGTGTCATCGAGAAAGTCCCTGAAGCTGTTGTAAAGGTGACTCCCAAATATACATATGATCCAGTGACCTCAATACTCCCTCTTGCTGCCATGAAAATACTCTGTCTGCGTATCTGAGGTGATGTATGGTATATAAAAACCTTGGTTTTACCAAGGTTCACTGTCATGCCTCTTTGTATGCAAAAATCATCCAATGCTAATAAATGCTGTTGTGTTCGTGAATGGCCCCCAAGCAAAGAATATCGAATGCAAGTGGAAATCCCATAATTAGCAATGAAACCTCGGGTGAAGGCATTATTGCCAATTGAGTTGTGATACCGGTAGTAAGTAATGTATTTCAAAATTGTTGGATGCTTGCTTTGTGTAAGGTGCCTACCCATTGGCTGTGCAGGCACCCTTTTAGCGGTTTGTCCGAGAAACAAATCTAAGTGTCGTTGCCTGGCACTCCCATGGAATGTTCTAGGTTTTGCCATCTAGGGTTTCCCAAATCCAACTTGCAATGGAACGTTTACGGCCAAACCCACTAGGATCAACCTGAAATTGGGCTCCTAGTGGCCAAGGTCTCTTAACAACATTCTAGCGTCAGATCCTAGACATCCTACTTTATGTAGAGATACCCAAGCCGAAGGAGACCCATGCCACACTTGGTTCAAACAGAATGGGAAACGAGAGGGATGCACCGCTCAACCTCTCTACCCATAGGGCATAGTCCCATTTCGGTCCCCTAAAACAGCATGAATCGAGTTGTAGCCTAACAATAGCCAAAGGTCAAATGACGATAAAACCTTGTGAGAAGCCTCCCAGTTCTCTGGGACCACCCTGTCATAGGACGGACCCGTCAGGGGTTTCGTCCACCCACTTCCCTTAATAGCTTTAGTTTTCTAATTAGGTCCTACCATATTAATGTATGACACTTAAAGCCAACTTCATTAATTAAGTCTTTTAGGGAACACGGTTCATTCACATAACTTACAGCAGAGACACAAAAACAGAGCAAGCAATCCTTTGACAAACAAGTTCAAACAAGTTTCTTAACTTATCTTCAAGTTAATCTTTGTCTCCTACCCATACAAGAGAAATTATGTATCCCTTTTGTCCAATAGAAGTATCCCTTATGCCCGGAAAAATTAACTAGTCCAAATCATATGGAACCACAAATTCAATCCTTTATCTAGAATAGGATCTCCCAACATACCTAGACGTTAGGGGCCACAGAGGTCTTCAACTCCATTCTAGACCTAGCAAGGGGTGTCTAGAGCTCCACCTGATTCGCAAGTTGTCTAGGAGCGAAAGATCATTCATGTGGTCGGCCTTTTCACCACTCAACCTTCGGCCCATGAATCGAGCAGTGCCCTCTTTGGGTTAATCTGCAGTGCGATCATGGAGGTTATCCACCTGTGCAACATATCCTTCCTTAATTAAATCCTTTAGGAATCCAACACAACAAGGCATTTGGTCCTATATCAATTTCTCGAAAAACATTCCTTTATCCCCATGGCAACTTGTCATCACAGACCCTTGCCATGCATTTAGCATAAATCACAAGCACTTGGAACAATCATCGAAACAACAAACTAATAACTAGTTGAATGTAAAAGCATTTAGGATGTTGTTAGATCAACATACAAAAACCAATTGTATTCTTGCAAAACAATGCAAGAATAGTCGCGATAACATTACCATCGCATATTAGCTCTTCCCCTTCGGATCAAAGAGGGATTCTATGTAAAATTTACTTAACACTTGCATGCACAAATTTTAATGTCATGATTATGCCATTCATAATCCCTAACCAATTCTTCCTTGTAATTGCTCTATCAATGAATAAGCTATATACAACTAGGTGCAATGAAATTTTCTCAATACATGCTCTTTGCAAGCTTGAACTTTTGAATATGTGAGATGAAATGACCTATACTTGTGCATCATAGTATGGGGCCTAACATATCTCATACGAGAATCAAAACAAGCATTTATCAATTTGGAAATACATTACTTACAACCAGTACCGTAATTGGATTGATGGTGATACCTTCGTCTGAAGCTTCGTTGTTGGTTATGAGATTGCCATTCGCGTGTGACATTCTTCGCTTGGAGGCCATCATCCGCAAGTAGATTCAAGAGATAAAGAAGGCAGAATAGATTCGAGATAGGAGAGTGTAAGAGAAGATGGTTAAGTTGAGGATCGAGATAGAGGGAATTGAGCTAACTCTTTCCCTTGCAGCCTCTCGGGTTGACTCTTTTCTCTCTCTCTCTCAAGCTCTCTCTCACAATCTCTTGGAGGGGTATCCTTCTCTCTACCTCTCTCTCACAGCCTCTCAGGCTCTCCTTATGCTCCCTTGTGCCTCCCCATGCCTCATATTTTATAGTGAATTAGAGAAGAGGGCTTGTGAATGAGAAGTGGAGCTCTTTGTGGAGGGGGATCTTGGAAAGATCAGTGATTTGATGCTCAGATCATAAATTTGATGGTTCCATTGGCTCCAAAAGGGGGGTAAAACCCCAAGACACTTGATTAGAAAGCTCTCAGTTCACTCCTTCTTTTCTCTATTTCGAAATGCTATTTTCTGTATATAGGCTGCGATCGCGGCACGTGTGATCTCACAAATCCCTCTGTTTATTTTTTTTTGATAAAATATCCAAAACTAACTAAAACATCACTTGTCTTTTCTTTTAAATGACATATCGTTCTAGAAATCTTCATATTTTTTTAAGGATAATATCTAAAATATACTAGTTTTGCCCAAAATCTAATATTTTTGGACTATCCAAACTATACACATTAATACTAGTGATTAATATAGCTCATAAGTCTCATTCATGTTGTAACTTGCCTGAAGGATGGCTATGGTCCTTGTCAATCCGAGAAAAATATCAGATTTACGACTCTCAATTTTTCTAAATAAAATATTTTAATTAAATAAAAATTATTAGTTATTAATGCTAGTTAGTTTTTAACCTTAGTCAGTCTTTAGTTAGTAATCTTACTAACTTATTAATTGACTAACTAACTTTCAAACTAACCAACTAAGTTTTAATTGCATGGAAATATTACACTTTGATTTCCGCATGAGATGCATTATTCCCTACTATGCCGCACAAGAATAGGTTAACTGAAAGGATAATTTCATCTCAAGTATTTGAAGATGGAGTTTGCGAAGAACATGTATCACGAGAAATAAATTGCTTCATGTTGCTATGCATTAAAATCCATGCGTAGCATAAGCAGGATATGAGACTCTAAACTATTAAGCATCAATAAGGCTTCAAATTAATCCTCACCTATGACAATATTGTTTAGGGTTCACAAGGTTACCCTAAGGGTTATGCACATAGATGATACATGTATGGGAAAGATTAAACGAAACATACTTCAATGGTACATGAAAGGATCTTGCATTAAAAGTCTTGCATCTGTCCTATGAAGGTTTTACATTGAATAAGGGTTAGATTTTACCTTGTGTTGCCAAACCATGAGTTGATTACAACTCGCATAATAATTTGGGGATTATTTTACATTAGAAGATAGTCTTGCACCGTTACAAATTTTTCTCGCATTCATTGAAAGGAAGATAAAGTTAAGTTAAAATTTTGCATGGTATCGCTCTTGATCCCAAGGGGGAGAGTGAAAATGCGGATGGAAAGTTGATCGTGACTATTCTTGCAACATTTGAAAAAGAATACCATTGCTTTTGTTGGTTGATTAAAGAATACCCTAAATGCTTTTGCATTAAACTAATTGTTGGAATATGATTTGGACGATTATTCAAAGTGCTTGTGATTGATGGTAAGTTCATGGTAGGGGCCTGTGATGACAAGTTGCCATGGGGATAAATGAATGTTTTCCTGGAAGATGATATTGGGCTGATTGCCTTGTTTGTGCTTGATTCCTAAGTGAATTAATTAAGGAAATGATATTTTTCACAGGTGGATCATCTCCAAGATTGCAACGCGGATTAACCGGAGAGGGGATTGCTCGATTCATGGGCCGAAGGTTGAGTCGTGAAAAGGCCAACAACGGAAATTTTGTTTCACTGCTAGACCACTTGGGGTCAAGTGGAGCTCTGGACACCTCTTGTCTAACCTGGAACCAAGTTGAAGACTACCGTGAGGGAGCCCAACTTGTTTGGCATTGGAAGATCCTTCTCTAGATAAAGGATGAAAAATTATGGTGCCATGTGATTTGGGCCAGCTACTTTTGCAAGGTAAAATGGATATAGAATTTCTCCTATATGGGCAGGAGACAAAGATTAACTTGAAGATAAGTTAAGAAGCTTGTTTGAACTTGGGTGTCAAAAGGACTGCTTCTCCTATTTTCGTGTCCGTGTTGTAAATTATGTGAACGAACCTTGTTCTCTAAAAGGCTTAATTAAGAAAGATAAATTTAAATGTCACACATAAATGTTATAGGACGTAATTAGATAACTAAAGAACGCCTATTGCGGTGGGCAGAATCCCTAACGGGTCTATCCTACGGTAGGGTGGTCCGAGAGAACTAGGAGGCTTCTCACAAGGTTTTGTTGACATCAACCCCTAGAAATTGTTAGGTTAGAATCTTGATTCATGCAGTTTTAGGGGACCGAAATGGGACTATGCCCTACGGGCAGAGAGGTTGATTAACACATCCCTCTTGTTTCCCATTCTCCTTGAGCCAAGTGTGGCATCGGCCAGCTTCAGCTATGATATCTCTGCGTAAAGTAGAATGCCCATGACCCAATGCTAGAATACTATCACGAGACCTTGACCACTAGGGACCCAAGTTTTAGGTCGATCCTGGTGGGTTCATCACGAACATTCTGTTGTGAGGCGGACTCAAGAAACCCTAAGTGCTAAACCTCGTGACATTCCATGGAAGTGTCGAATGGGATTACTTAGTCTTGTCTCTCAACGGACTGCTAAAAAAGTGCCTCGATAGTAGTTGGTGGTATCAGAGTAAAACTTGGTATTAACATGTGATTGATTAACGTATGGGTCATAGACATATCCTAAATAGAGTAACCTAAGTGGTATGGCTTGATTGTCAGGCACTTTTTACGCCCACGAATGTTGACATGCAAGAGAAGAAATTCCTTCTCAAGCAAATTAGGGCACCCGAGTTTGGTGGAAAGGGCATAGATGTCACATCAGAGGCATAGATATGGATAGAGTCAGTGGATGATTATTTCTCTTCTTTAGGAATTGCCTTTGCCAATCAAGCAATGATAGCCAAAATTAAGTTAGTTGTCCAGGCTCGGATATGAAGGAAGCAATGGTGCAAAGATCAAGGTATTTCTAAAGCCGCTATCACTTGGGCTCAATTGAAAGATGTTGTACGCAGAAAATATCTTTTTCCAACCTACCAAAATTTGAAGACGAATGAAATCTTCAATCTCAAGTAGCTAGAATTAACTGTGGAAGCTTACTACTCAAAGTTTGTAACCCTACTAAAATATGCGCCACCACCTGTGGATATCGCACAGCGAGTATCCAAGTTTTGCCATGGCCTGAACACTCCTTTGAGCTACCATCTTGAAGCAATGCATCCAACAGACTTGCAAGATGCATTATTTTGAGTGAAGCAAATCATCCAAGAACTTAGATTGGGAAATTGTGACAAAGATGATTTCCCAGATCGCGACAAGAGATGCCACATGTGCAGAGAGATAGGGCACATCCGTAGGAGATGTCCCTACTGTCAATTCTTCCACTGCAATGAGCTAGGGCACATCTAAGTAGACTGCCTTGGGCTTAAGACGGGAAGATATTGAGCCTCCAAGAAAATGAAGCTACACAAGTGTAATCTTCAGATGTATAGAGGAATTAGATGAGGACGAAGACTTAGAACCCACTACACCTCTTCAGGCTGATTAGAAATCCCAAGAAATTTTTCGACATGTAATACAACTTTTATTGGAATAAACCTTACTCTTGTAAGTACAGTTAACCCGAGTAATATGAGTTGCATATATTTTTGAGCCTAGAACTTGCAAATGATTAGAGATCCTTGAGCAAGAAATGACAGTTATAACTTGCAATGATTTTCTCTTAAGTCGTTTCTTCTCAACTAATATAGATTGGGTCTTACCACAATGTTGAAGCTTGGAAGTATTCTTTACTATTAAAAGCAAAGCCGATTGTCCATGGAGGTCAGTCCCGAACTAAGAAAAGGGCAATTTGGGAACAAAGTTTCTAAGATAAAGGACCACTTTGATCTGCTTAGAGGATCCTAGGGAAATTTGGTATAAAGAAGAAAATCCTGCCAAGGACAACTAGGAATCTTGTGACCACAAATGATAAAGCTCCGCATTGTTTTTATTGCAGGGACTTAGGTCATTTGGAAAGGGAATGTTCAAAGCACCCTAAACACCGATGCTTTGAGTGCCCCAATATTGGACATATCCATGTCAATTAGGACCCAAAGAGAACTTGAATTTACAAGGAATGAAATTGTACAAGCTCTAATGATCCAGAATCTACTAGATACTTAGGGAAAACCTAGAAGATATTCATGAGATGTAACGACAATAAGATTTTATCTTGTAATCCAGACTCAGATATATCTATTACAATTTGTTGTTGTTTCAAAAGACTATATGCTTATGAGTGATTAGAGTATTGCAACGAATGCGTGATGGGTCGTCCTACCCTACAGGTTCTAGAACAAAATCCCTAGTTCTTCAGAGATGAGGACATCTCGATTTCTCTAAGGGGGAGAGATGGAATATCCTTGCATACGAACTCCCCCCTACAATTTTAATAAAAGTAGTTAAAAGTTTCAATCCCACCCCTTGCCGCCCGCCGAACAAGTGGTGAGGGGAAGGAGGATGACAATGATGCCAATGCCAAGGAGAGATAAGAAGTAGATGTCAACATGGATGAGGCCAATGAAGCAGGAGAAGAAGGCAATGCCAATGATTTTGAGGGGGTGACCTGCCTGTGAAATACGCGGGATCTAGAGCATGACAGATGCGGAAGCTATGGAGGTTGAAAGAGGAAAAAGAAACTCATGAAGACATTGACCCTGACTAGGTCAAATTGTTACATAGGTGAATTAGGTTCCAAGATTGAGACTTGGACTCATAAACACAATCTTGTGTATTGACAGTGACATGACACTTTACTAGAAAGAAAAGAGTACTATCATTGCATTAGAAAAAGAGTGCAAGTTCAATGCTTTATAGGAATTGAGTGGTGGTATTTCTCCTAGTGTGCATATGGGATTCTGGTCTTGAGCCCTCACTGCTTCTCACAAAGGGACTAAAGTAGGTGTGATTGCAAATATCTCAACACCCCTCCTCAATCACAACCAAAAGTACAAAGTGTGTAGAGGCTTTAGTGAAAGCAACACGTGCAAAGTGTGGGCACACCATAAACATGGCAAAAAACACCAGAGGCTGTCTCGTAGAAAAGGCTAAGTGTGGGTACCACAAAAATGATGGATATCTAGAGGCTGTAGCACGGACCTCACAAAGTGTACAAAGGCTGTAGTACAAGGATAACTGAGGAGTTTACAAGTTTATGCTTGAGGCATTGAGGCTAGGAAATATAAAACTAAAAAAGTCTATCTAAATAGAAGGACTGATGAGGTTTGTCCTTCTCCTAGTGGTCTTCTTCTTCTTCTTCTTCTTCTTCCTTTGCTCCATTTTTTTCTTCTTCTTTGACTGTAACTAGATAGGCCTTTTGGGACCTCTTTCTGGCATGGCAGAACTTCTCGGTGTGTCCGGTCCTTTTGCAGAAGTCACAGAAGAGCTGATCCTTCTTGCCTTTGTACTTGTTGCCAACATATAATGCATGCTCATCTCTAGAGGTACTTGGTTCTTCCTTAATTTTTAGCTTCTTTTCCTCCTCTAATAGTGATGCTTGGACATCAACAAGTTGAAGATTTGGCATGTTGATTAAAGTTGTTGATACATTATTATATTCGGGAGGCAAACTCTTAAGTAGAACACCGATGCAAACATCTTCTTCCATTTTAATGTTGATTCTTGCAAGTTGGGTTAGAAGTCCTTCCATGTAATTTAGATGTGTGGCAAGTGATGTGCTGGACTTCATTTCAAGCCTGAAAAACTCAATCAAGAGACCATACTTTGATGATTTAGACTGTGCACCGAATAAGGTGTCAAGTCTCTTCCATGTATCTTGTGAGGTCTCACAGTTATCCACATGGTGGATATAGCTGTCATCTAGCTCCATTTTGATAATGGCCTAAGCCTTATCATTGTTCTTTTGCCAAGTGACAGCAAGATCCGCATCATGAGGCTTCTTTGCTTTTCCAGTGGTAATGGCCCAGAGGCCCTTCTTCATCAGGATCATTTGATGCGGGTCTGTGAGGTATGAAATCCGACTCCTTTGAAATGGGCAGTTGGAGAATCTTTGACCATGTTTGACTTGAGAGACCAGCAGCAAATCAGCTTCAAATGACTAAGAATAACCAGCAATGAGTTGATCTTTGTATTGTCAAAAGACATAAGCAATGACAATGAAGTATCAAAAGATACTAGTTTGAAATTTGATGTTTATTGCTTTAGTTGGACTTGATGATCTTCAAAACCTCTTCATAGCTTCCCCTCGTTACTGATTTGATGGTTGAATACTTGCTGAAAACTTTAGATTAGAGTTGCCTTGGCTTGGTTTAAGTGGGAGGAGAGAGACAATGAAGGAAAAATGAGCTTGAAGGTAAGTGGCTATGGTTGTCCTGTCAAAACAGAGACCAACGTTTGGTAAATGAGCTCCCACAAGCTCCACAAGTTGAATATTCTCAAACCCTTTGAGATGGAGGGCCCTCACTAATGGATCTAACTCCCCCTAAGAGGGTTTATACTCATTTTGCTCGAGTTGAGAGATCTAAGTCTTCAAAGTGGTCGCTATCAAAATTGCACCCAGATTTGGGAAAATGCAAATGCCGGGCACGGTGTGCATCAATCTTCTCAATTTTTGTGCCAAGAAGTTTTGCCTTGACGTGAATAACAACTCTCAAGAAGAAATCTTGAAGAGATATGGCCTAATTGAAGAGATATGGCTGCTCCAACAGAGGTAGGTAGGTGTTGTCCACAGACACAGTTATGGCAGCAACTCTAAAAAGAGGGAATGCTAAAGCTATAGTTGCCCAATCTCAATGATTGAGGTGCCAAGGAGGAGCTCTAGAAGTAGAGAAATACTTATCTAGAAGGAAATTCAAAGATATTTGACATGTGGAGAGAGATATGAAAGCTTCAAACTGACAGGGTGCTGCTGGCTATGGCTGCCATGAAAGCTTCGTTGAAGGTAGGAATGCAAATGAAGTTGGAGATAGGGTCCAATACTCAAACTGAGCTAATCAGAGATGGAAAGGAGTTGAGAGGAGTGAAAGGAGAGTTGGGCCATGCTCAACTGAGCTCTGATACCATGTGAAATACGCAGGATCTAGAGCATGGCAGATGCGAAAGCTATGGAGGTTGAAAGAGGAAAAAGAAACACATGAAGACATTGACCCTGACTAGGACAAATTGTTACACAAGTGAATTAGGTTCCAAGATTGAGACTTGGACTCATAAACACAATCTTGTGTATTGATAGTGATATGATACTTTACTGGAAAGAAAAGAGTACTATTATTGCATTAGAAAAAGAGTGCAAGTACAATTCTTTATAGGAATTGAGTGGTGGCACTTTCTCCTACTGTGCATATGGGATTCTCGTCCTGAGCCCTCACTGCTTCTCACAAAGGGACTAAAGTAGGTGTGATTGCAAATATCTCAACACCGGGACCCCCCAGGCCACCTCCGTAGACTACCGCCATGCATCTGTGATTGGTGAAGATACCACCACTCCACCTCCTCTCTGCATTCCCCCCCAATAATACCCCCCTTACGATTATAACAACCCCCCCATGGAATCAAAGGGCAAGGCCTCGACATGCTAAGCAACATGCTGAAGGGGAGGAGGATTTGAATGGAATGCTAATAGAAAGGAAGGAGGAGAGACATTGACGCCCAAGCATGTTGAAGGAAGAGAGAGAGAGAGAGAGAGAGAGAGAGAGAGAGAGAGAGAGAGAGAGAGAGAGAGAGAGAGAGAGAGAGAGAGAGAGAGAGAGAGAGAGAGAGAGAGAGAGAGAGAGAGAGAGAGAGAGAGAATAAACCAAGGGGGTCTCCTTCCCTTAAACTCCTTAGAGGGAAGGTGACCATAAAAGTTTTCTTTGTCTCTCTTCCGAGTTATTCCCTTCCCCACAAGATTAATCTCCACCCTGCAAGCTTAACTTCCTCCTTGATTGGCCCCACTATTTGGGAAGGAGATTCTTGAAAATCCAGTGGGAATTGTACATCGAAGAAAGAACATTCGTGAATGGCCCCCAAGCAAAGAATGTCTAATGCAGGTGGAAATCTCATAATCTGCAATGTAACCTCGGGCGAAGGTATTGCTGCCAATCTAGCTGCCATACTGGTCGTAAGTAATGTATTTCCAAATTGATGGATGCTTGCTTTGATTTCCACATGAGATACATTAGTCTGTACTATGCCACACGAGAATAGGTTAACTGAAAGGATAAATTTCATCTCAAGTATTCGAAGATGGAGTTTACGAAGTGCATGTGTCAAGAGAAGTAAATTGCTTCACGTTGCTATGCATTAAAATCCATACATAACATAACATAGATTGCATGACATAGATTTCATTTTTGCACTTTTTCTCAAATCATGAGTGATTAAGCACTAAGTCCATCTACAAATCATATTTTGGGATCAGGACACTTTACATTGAACAAAGATAGGTACACTAGAAAAATCATTTCTCTTTATAAGACATGAGGGGGGTTTGAGCTTTTCCTGAAGAAGGTATGTCAAAATACAATATTTCATGCATTCAACTCTAGGATTTGTGCTTGGAATTTATTTAGAAGTTATACTTCCTCAATCATATGTTCCTTCGATGATAGAAATCATATGTTTTGTTTTATGAGTGATTAGTTGTTTAGGATGGACTCATTTTTGTCTTGGATGGCTATGTTTTTTTATCCAGGTCTAGTTAGGTTGATTATGGCAATACTCTATTTTCAGCCTCATTTTTTGCATGTATGGTTGCTAAAATTTTAGCCATAGTGTCATTAATATTCAACCCATAAGAGAGGTCTAAAATGCCTCCCTTTTTAGATAACGACCCCAATGCTCTCAGTTTCTTAGTAGCCCATTTCATAGATATGCATTCAGCCTTGCACATAGCTTCCATAGGCTTAGACCAACATGAACTCTTTGCTATAAATCGAGAATTCACATGAATTTCTAGTTGATTCACATAAACAGTAAGAAATTGGACTTCTTTTCTCATATCCTTGCTTCTAAAGCAAAACCATCACCACATACGTCTTTCCCTTGGTTTAGTGAAGGATTGCTGCATGTCCCCTTTCTTTTTGTCCCTTCTCATTCAAAATTTCTACCTTCAATTGAGGATCTTGTATTCCTTTAACAAATTCATCTAATACATATTCTCTAATAGTGGGAATATGAGGTGCAGCCATAGGGTTAGCCACCACAGAAGCATGTGGTTTACTGTATACATCAATTGTTTTGCATGTAATAGTGGACAAGCTAGATACATGAAATCTTTCTATTCTTCTATGCTTTTTCACCAATGTAGTGACAACATTCTCAACATGCCTCCACTCTATTTTAAGCTCGGTCTCTATAGTCAGATCCTCTAACAATTCATGAATCTTGTCTTGAAGCTCATGATCTACCACTTGTAGAAATAATTTAATTTTCTCACTCGCAAGAGCTTGCTGTCTTGTAAGATCTAACTACTCAAATTGACTTTCAAATTATCTTAATAACTCTTTAGCCAGAAGATCCTTACTAGGTTTTAGAGTCCACTCCTAGAAAATCTTGTGCGTAATCAAACTAGTATCTTCGATGTAAAATTCTTTTGAGAGTGCCTTCTTGAAACCTACCGAGTCAATATCCTATATATACAATTTAGTAACTCGGGTTCACAGTTCTTGTACAGTCACCTATATAAAATACTAGCTCTATGCAAGTCGAGCCACCCCAAAGAAATCCATCTTTTGATAATAGGTATGAAGATATGAAGATACATTCTTGCCATTAAACGACTTCATCTCTTGCTCTACTACATGATGTAAAGCATTCATCACAATAGTTTTTGTTTGAGTAGAAGTCTACATCACTTGTTGTTTTTGTTGTGCCTACATAAGTATGTTTATACTCAATACTAACTATTGCAAAACATCATTAGAAATTGTGCTTGAAGGTCCTCTCATCCTACCTTTTCTTTTGATGATCTTTCACATCAAGTTCACTAATGTCGAAAGGATTTTAGTTGAAAGGTTTATCCGTGAGGGATGAGAGAGAGAAGTAAGTAGAGAATAGGAGATAGAAGAGAAAAAAAATAATAGGCATGATATTCAAATGAATCCCAAGAATGTTGGAAATCAAGCTCTCTTCAAGACATATCCATATATTATGAATCAATCATAAAACCTTCTGCCAAGTCTGCCAAAGCCTTTACGCAAGATAAAGACAAGCTCAATGATTCAAAATCTATATGTAATATATCTAAAATCTATTGTACATCCAAGAAAAAGAGTCCAAACAATCCAAATATCAATAGGTTTAGATGATTTCTTAGTAGGAGAAGCCCAAGAACACCATATTGGGGAATATGGGAATTTCCCATAAGTTTGGGAGACATGGTCAAATCTTTGGATATGTCATAACTTGTACACTATAACTCCAAATCGAGTACTCTATAGCTCAATAGATTCCATTTTTGAAGCCCTTTCCAATGATAGGTCACATCATATGAATTTCAGAAACGTATCGGCATGTTATTCGGGTGCCACCTTTTTAGTATTCAAAAAATGGAAATTGTGAGATTCCCAAACTCACTAATATTGTGTTCAAGTACTTTTCCCAGAAGCACTGTATATTGATAGAACCTTAGAAGGTAAACAAAAACCTTGTATATAGGACTCCAAATACTCTTCAAAACTGTTATTCCTATTATTAGGATAGTCATATGCTGATTGTTTGATGGCAAAACTCCAAGATAAATGGTTCTTGGATTATCTAGACAATGTCTACTACTACTTAGAAGCAATATCCAAGCATTAGATCTCATGGAGCTTCCTGTTATACCCAAAACATGCACCAAATATTAGCTTATTTTTTGCTAGCAAGTTTCCAAAAGGGGGTAAAACTGCAAGAGGAATGGCCAAATTTCACATGAATCGCTCCTCCTCTCTTCCGATTCGAAGTGTTGTTTGCTACTACCTAAAAATTGTGATCGCACGCCGCGAAAATTGAGCGCTCTTCTTTTTCATGAGATTTTTCAAAATTGGCTAAAAGGCTAAAATGGTTCAAAAATCATGTATTTTTGAACCATCTATACAATGAACACTAACATTAATTACTAATATGACATTGACTCTTTAGATTAGTAAGAAATCCAGATGATGATGCACTCTAGGGTCTTTTATACTATGTTTGTGTAGGGGCACGATAACATAGGTACGCTCACATAAGCACAAATGCTTATCATAGGGATACATGAATACACAAATATGCCTACATGTTCATATTGATGCTCATTCATATTCACTTTATGATCTGAGTACAAATAAGTAGACATACACATCTAGGGTGCTTAAGTGGATTTGTAATTGTATGTATTGGGACTCTAGTTATGCAAGATAAGTGTACAATATTCATAGGTACTTAATAAGTTATGCATGTGTTGTAATATCTTTGTGTGTAGGATGAGGACTCTAAGAGCTATGAATGTTAGAATGGATGTTGGCTATGTGCAATAGTATTCACAAGCATGTACGAGTTTCCACAAGTACACATGGATGCACACTAGCACAATGGGTCACACATGTGTAGTTACTAGTTCTTACGTATGCTCAAGGATGTATTGTACGAGTTTCCACAAGTACACATGGATGCACACTAGCACACTGGGTCACACATGTGTAGTTACTAGTTCTTACTTGTGCTCAAGGATGTATTTTAGGTATATGTCAATATGCAATGTATCTTTTTGTGACACTCTTGGATATCCTAGTGCATGGTGCAATGTGGATGGTTTATGAATGTGTAAGTACATGTGGTGAGATGCACTACGTATGTAGTTGGATGTACTTTAGGTACAAATGGATGCACTATCTACAAGCAAATGTATTGTGCATGTAGATGGATATACGTGAAGTGTGCTGTGTGGTGATGGATGCACTATGTATTGAAATTAGATGATGTACTAGACAAAATTTGAGCAAGGAGGAGAGAATACATAAAAAATATGAGAAGAATAGAAAATGCTTTAATTTTCAGAAAATTGATAAAAAGATAGCTCTATCCACCTGTGCACTCCATTGTAAAGCTTAGATGGCAATCAAGACATATGATACATGAAGAGATTAAGGCTAGTTGGAAGAACTCTAACTGGGTGAAAGATATATTGATGATAGCTTTGAACGGGTATTTCTTTTATAGTCCCAAAAGGTAGTCTAGTAGACTTATCTAACCATATTATGAACCTTCCTTAGTTGGCCATTAAAAATTCTCTTTGTCGTTAGCCTCAAATCCCCATGATGGGGTCGCTAGCCCCCCTAAGATTACATAGGCAAAGGCTACTTGCACAATCTTCGAATCCCAAAATAGGTGTCTTTGATAGCTCCCATATCCCATAACTCGATGTATTGTGTCTGGAGTTGGTATTAGCATCACTACGTTATCTATCCCAAAGACTAGGTTCACAAATATCACTTTTTTACCTTCCAATATCCCATAAACCTCATGTGACATACAAGTCAATACCCAACTAGGATCACACATGGCTTCTCCTCATAATGGGGGCCTTAACTTAAAGCACCATGGATCATTGGTGGAACCTTATGAGGGTGGGGTATTGAGCATATATAACAGCCCTTGTCAAGTCCAAGTGAACTACATCCTCTCCAATTATTGATTCATGTTGTTTACATGTTTAAATTTGATGTATTGTGTATGTTAGAGCATCTTATGTTATGAATTTTAAGCATAGAAGAAGCTTACTCGATCCTCATCAATAATCATTTAGATTGCATTTATGTTGAATTGTAGATATGCCTTGGGTGGATACCCTAAAAGTTTATATTCGGAAAACTCTTAAGGGAATGCCTTTCTCAAGAAAACAAGTTTTTTTCATGTGCTAGGACCCACAAGCTTTCTTCCTGTCAAATCCGTGCTTAATTTGGAGTTCTGTGTCAAAAATTATGACAGTTTAGGTAAAATGGACTTGAAATTAAAAAACAAAGAGGACAATAGTTTTTCGTGCAGACTTCTACGACACAATTTTCGTCATAATTACTCACTCTTGTGTTTCTACATTTGTACCAAAATTTGCTAGATCATCATCTATTCTTGGCCAAAAATTAAAGCAATAATGTTTTGAGTGTTGTTCATATTTCTCATCTATTTTGGACCGCTTTTTTTTTTCTCTCACATGTTTTGTCTATTTTGGTTTGCTTTATTCTTACCCATGTTTCATCTATCTTGAGTCTCTTTCTTTTGGAGTATGTTTTTTGAACTAAACGTCTTTTCTTACAGCATAGCTTTTGCGTATGATTTGTTGTGCTGCACTTTTGTCATCTCGTCATTTAATACATGGTGTGTAGATTTTGTGATATTATATTGTACGTATTCTCTTAGCCAGCTATGTCAAATTCGATAATCTTCAATGAATTTCCTTTTGGACAACATTTTGTTCCTCACTTTCGAGGAATAAGGATTCCTTGACTGGAAAGTAAAGATGTTGCTAATTCTTGAAGGCACTTCGGCTTGAATATCTCTGCGTAAAGTAGGAGGCCCATGACCCAACGCTAGAATGCTATCAGGAGACCTTGACCACTAGGGATCCAAGTTTTAGGTCCATCCTAGTGGGTTCGGCCGTGAATGTTCTATTGCGAGGCGGAGTCGAGAAACCCTAAGTGATAAACCTCGTGACATTCCAAGAAAGTGGCGGATGGCATCACTTAGACTTGTCTCTCAATGGATGGCTAAAGAGGTGCCTGGATAGCTGATAGGTAGGTGCGCTACAGTTGGTATCAGAGTAAAACTTCATAATGATATGTGAGTGATTAACATATGGTTCGTAGACATATCCTAAATAGAGTAACCTAAGTGTTATGGCTTGATTGTTAGGCACTTTCTGCACCCACAAATGTTGACATGCAAGAGAAAAATTCATTCTTAAGCAAATTAAGGCACCCAAGTTTGGTGGAAAGGGGATAGACGTCACATCAAAGGTAGAGATATGGATTGAGTCAATGGATGATTATTTCTTTGCTTTAGGAATTTCCTTTGCCAATCAAGCAATGATAGCCAAAATTAAGTTAGTTGGCCAGGCTAGGATATGAAGGAAGCAATAGTGCAAAGATCAAGGTATTTTTGAAGCCGCTGTCACTTGGGCTCAATTGAAAGATGCTGTACGCGGACGATATCTTTTGCTAACCTACCAGACTTTGAAGATGAATGAAATCTTCAAGCTCAAGCAATTAGAATAAATTGTGGAAGCTTACTACTCAAATTTTGTAATCCTACTAAAATATGCACCACTAGTGGATATCGCGTAGCGAGTATCCAAGTTTTGCCATGGCTTGAACACTCCTCTAAACCACCATCTTGAAGCAATGCATCCAATAGACTTGCAATATGCATTATTTTGAGCGATGCCAATCATCCAAGAACTTGGATCGGAAAATTGTGACAAGGATGATTCACGAATCAGGACAATCGATGCTCCATGTGAGGAGAGATAGGGCACATCCGTAGGAGATGTCCCTACTGTCAATGCTTCCACTGCAATGAGCTAGGGCACGTCCAAGCAAATTGCCTTGACTTAAGACTGAAAGATATTGAGCCTCCAAGAAAATGAAGCTACACAAGCACAATATTCTGATATATAGAGGAACCAGATGAAGACGAAGACTTAGAAACCACTACACTTCTTCAGGATGATTAGAGATCCTAGGAATTTTCCTGACATGTAATACAACTTTTATTAGAATAAACCTTACTCTTGTAACTATAGTTAACTCGAGTAATATGAGTTCCATCTATTTTGAGCCTAGAACTTGCAAATGATTAGAGATCCTCGGGAAAGAAATGATAGTTATAACTTGCAATGAATTTCTCTTAAGTTGTTTCTTCTCAACTAATATAGATTGGGTCTTACCACAATGTTGAAGCTTGGAAGTATTCTTTAGTATTACAAGAAAAGCCGATTGTCCATGGAGGTCAGTCCCGAACTAAGAAAATGATAATTTGGGAACAAAGTTTCCAAGATAAAGGACCACTTTGATCCACTAAAATGATCCTACGGCAATTTGGTATAAAGAAGAAAATCCTGCCAAGGACAACTAGGAATCTTGTGACAAAAAATGATAAAGCTCCGCATTGTTTTTATTGCAAGGAGTTAGGTCATTTGGAAAGGGAATGTACAAAGCACCCTAAACAGTAATGCTGTGAGTGCCACAACATTGGACATATCCATGTTAATTAGGACCCAAAGAGAACTTGAATTTACAAGGAATGAAATTGTACAAGTTATAGTGATCAAAAATCTACTAGATACTTAGGAAAAACCTAGAAGATATTCATGAGATGTAACTACAATAAACTTTTCTCTTATAATCCAGATTGAGATATATCTAATACAATAGGTTGTTGTTTCAAAAGACCATATGCTGATGAGTGATTAGATTGTTGCAACTAATGCGTGATGGGTCCTACCCCACAGGTTCCAGAACAAAATCCCTAGTTCTTTCGAGATGAGGACATCTCAAGTTCTCTAAGGGGGGGAGAGGATGTAATATCCCTGCATATGAACTCCCCCCCTACAATTTAATAAAATTAGTTAAAATTTTCTTAATCCCACCCCCTGCCACCACCGAGGAAGTGGTGAGGGGAAGGAAGATGATAATGATGCTAATGCCAAGGAGGGAGAAGAAGTAGATGCCAACATGGACGAGGATAATGATGACGAAGCAGGAGAAGAAGGCGATGTCGATGATTGTGAGGGGGAGAACACTAGCTTGCCACCCCCCAGGCCACCTCCGTAGACTACCGCCATGCATTTGGGATTGTTGGAGCTACCACCACTCCACCTCCTCTCTCTATGTTCCCCCCCGCTCCCCCCCATGGAATCAAAGGGCGAGGGCGCTCGACATGCTGAGCAACATGCTGAAGAGGAGGAGGCTTTGAGCGGAATGCTGACATAAAGGAAGGAGGAGAGGCATTGATGGCCAAGCATGCTCAAGAAAGAGAGAGAGAGGGAGGGATAAAGAGGGTGTGAGAGAGAGAGATAGGGAGAGAGGGAGAGAGAAAGAGGTGACAGAGAGGGTGAGAGATAGAGAGAGAGAGAATAAACCAAGGGGGCCCCCTCCTTTCTACTCCCATTCTCTCAAGCAAATTAGGAACCATGGGAGAGGTTGAGTTCAATGAGAGTTGAAAGAAATGTGTTTGAGGAGGAGAGAGTTAGTTATGCCGATCTCGAGAGAGGTCTGGCTTATTATCTTTATATAGGAGGGATTAGTTTACTTGTGAGGAATCAATCATAGTTTGTGGGAAGAAAATATCTAGGGAGATTGAGGAGAAAAATGCCTATTCGACTAAGAATAATTGGAGTGAATAATCTAGGAGTGTGAGCTCTTATCCATTGACTATAGATTATTGTAGTAGAGCAACTACCGAGTCACATGATAAGGAGGGATTTACGAATACTACTTTGGAGCATAAGGGCTATGCGGGTAAGTTTTTGATAGAGAGAGATCAGCTAGAGATGGAGTTGAGTTTGAGGGGAGATCGAAAGAGATAAGAAAGCTTGGAGAGTTGAGGTAGGATAAGAGCCATGATAGTTTTGATTGTTTTGAGGATGAAAGGAGTGAGGACAATCTTGATAGCCTACAATATCAATGGTACAAGATATTTATGCAATGTTCTAATCCATGTATTTATGATGGAGAACTAGCATCAAACATAAGCTTAAGTTAGCTGATTATAGTATGATCACATCATTCAAGAAGTTAAAAGCACTTCTCATCCATGTTCATGTTTAAGAAGGCTTGCATTTGTCCTGTAAAGGTTTCGATTGAATAACGGTTAAGGAGTTTACCTTGTGCTACCAAACCATGAGTTGATTACAACTCGCACAATAATTTGGGGATTATTTTACATTAGAAGATAGTCTTGCACCGTTAGAAATTTTTCTCACATTCATTGAAATGAAGATAAAGTCAAGTTAAAATTCTGCATGGTATTGCTCTTGATCCCAAGGGGGGGGAGCAAAAATGTGGTTGGAAAGTTGATCGTGAGTATTCTTGCAACAATTGAAAAAGAATACCATTGCTTTTGTTGGCTGATCAAACAACATCCTAAATGCTTTTGCATTAAACCAATTGTTGGAATCTAATTTGGATGATTATTTCAGGTGCTTGTGATTGATGGTAAATTCATGGTAGGGGCTTGTGATGACAAATTGCCATGGGGATAAATGAATGTTTTCCTGGAAGATGATATTGGGCCGATTGCCTTGTTTGTGCTTGATTCCTATGTGAATTAATTAAAGAAATGATATTTTGCATGGGTGCATCATCTCCAAGATTGCACCGCGGATTAACCCAAGAGGGGATTGCTTGATTCATGGGCCGAAGGTCAAGTGGTGAAAAGGCCAACCACGGAAATTGTGTTTCACTCCTAGGCTTCTTGGGGTCAGGTGGAGCTCTGGACACCCCTTGCCTAGTTCCCAAGGGAGTTGAAGATTGCCATGAGCCCAACCACAGAAATTGTGTTTTACTCCTAGGCTACTTGAGGTCAGGTGGAGCTCTGGACACCCCTTGCCTAGTTCGCAAGGGAGTTGAAGACTGCCATGAGCCCAACGTCTTTGGCATTGGAAGATCCTATTCTAGATAAAGGACGAAAAATTATGGTGCCATGTAATTTGGGCCAGTTACTTTTGCAAGGTATAAGGGATATATAATTTCTCATGTATGGGCAGGAGACGAAGATTAACTTGAAGATAAGTTAAGGTGCTTGTTTGAACTTGGGTGTCAAAAGGACTACTTGCATTGTTTTTGTGTCTATGCTGTAAATTACGTAAAGGAACCCTGTTCTCTAAAAGGATTAATTAAGGAATCTAATATTAAATGCCACATACAAATGTGATAGGATCTAATTAGATAACTAAAGAACACCTCTTGAGGGAAGTGGGTGGGCAGAACCCTCGATGGGTCTGTCCTACAGTAGGGTGGTGCCAGAGAACTGGAGGATTCTCGCAAGGTTTTGCCAACTTCAAACCCTAGAAATTGTTACGTTAGAGCCCAAATTCATGATGTTATAGGGGACTGGGGTGGGACTATGCTCTATGGACTCGAGAAACCCTAAGCGATAAACCTCGTGACATTCCATCGGAGTGCTGGGCAGCGTCACTTAGACTTGTCTCTCAATGGACTGCTAAAAACATGCCTAGATAGCTGATAGGTGGGCATGTTACAGTTGGTATTAGAGCAAAACTTCATCATGACATGTGATTGATTAACATATGGTTCATAGACATAGCCTAATTAGAGTAACCTAAGTGTTATGGCTTGATTGCCAAGCACCTTCTGCACCCATGTATGCTAACATGCTAGAGAAGAAATCCCTTATCAAGCAAATTAAGGCACTCGAGTTTGGTGGAAAAGGGATAGATGTGAGAGTAGAGGAAGAGATATGCATTGAGTCAATGGATGTATATTTCTTTGCTTTAGGAACTGCCTCTACCAATCAAGCAATGATAGCCAAACTTATGTTAGTTGATTAGGCTCGGATATGGTGGAAGCAATGGGGCACAGATCAAGGTATTTCTGAAGCCGCTGTTACTTGGGCTCAATTGAAAGATGCTGTACATGGATGATATCTTCCGCCAACCTACCAGACTTTGAAGATGAATAAATTCTTCAAGCTCAAGCAAATGGAATTAACCATGTAAGCTTACTACTCAAATTTTGTAACCCTACTAAAATATGCGCTACCTGTGGATATTGTGCAGCGAGTATTGCCATGGCCTAAACACTCCTCTGAACTACCATCTTGAAGCAATGCATCTAACAGACTTGCAAGATGCATTACTTCGAGTGAAGCCAATCATCCAAGAACTTGGATTGGGAAATTGTGACAAAGATGATTTCCTAGATTGCGATAAGAGATGCCACATGTGCAGAGAGATAGGGCACATCCGTAGGAGATGTTCCTAATGTCAATTCTTCAACTGCAATGAGCTAGGGAACATCCAAGTAGACTGCCCTAGACTTAAGACCGAAAGATATTGAGACTCCAAGAAAATGAAGCTACACAAGTGGAGTCTTCAGATATATAGAGGAATCAGATGAGGACAAAGACTTAGAAGCCACTACACCTCTTTAGGATAATTAGAAATCCCAAGAATTTTCCGACATGTAATACAACTTTTATTGGAATAAACCTTACTCTTGTAAGTACTGTTAACTTGAGTAATATGAGTTGCACCTATTTTTGAGCCTGGAACTTGCAAATAATCAGAGATCCTCGGGTAAGAAATGATTGTTATAACTTGCAATGATTTTCTCTTAAGTAATGTCTTCTCAACTAATATAGATTGGGTCTTACCACAATGTTGAAGCTTGGAAGTATTCTTTAGTATTGCAAGCAAAGCTGATTGTCCATGGAGCTCAGTCCCGAACTAAGAAAAGGACAATTTGGGAACAAAATTTCTGAGATAATGGAACACTTTCATCCGCTAAGAGGATCCTAGGACAATTTGGTATACAGAAGAAAATCCCGCCAAGGACAACTAGGAATCTTGTGACCACAAATGATAAAGCTCCGCATTGTTTTTATTGTAGGGACTTAGGTCATTTCAAAAGGGAATGTTCAAAGCACTCTAAACAACGATGCTCTAAGTGCCCCAACATTGGACATATCCATGTTAGTTAGGACCCAAAGAGAACTTGAATTTACAAGGAATGAAATTGTACACGCTCTAGTGATCCAAAATCTACTAGATACTTAGGAAAAACCTAGAATATATTCATGAGATGTAATTGCAAAAAATTTTCTATTGTAATCCAGACTTAGATATATCTATTACAATAAGTTGTTATTTCAAAATGCTGTATGCTTTTGAGTGATTGGAGTATTGCAACGAATGCATGATGGGTCATCCTATCCCATAGGTTCCAAAACAAAATCCCTAGTTCTTTCGAGATGAGGACATCTCGAGTTCTCTAAGGGGGAGATGATGTAATATCCCTGCATATGAACTCCCCCCCCCTACAATTCCAATAAAAGTAGTTAAAAGTTTCAATCCCACTCCCTTGCCACCCGCCAAACAAGTGGTGAGGGGAAGGAGGATGACAATGATGCCGATGCCAAGGAGGGAGAAGAAGTAAATGTCAACGTGGACGAGGATGATGATGACAAAGGAGGAGAAGAAGGCAATGTCAATGATTTTGAGGGGGACGCCATGTGGCCTACCACCCCCTAGGCCACCTCCGTAGACTACCACCATGCATCTGTGATTGGTGGAGATACCAGCACTCCACCTCCTCTCTACGTCCCCCCCCATGGAATCAAAGACCGAGGGATAGACATGCTGAGCAACAAGCTGAAGAGGAGGAGGCTTTGAACGGAATGCTGACAGAAAGGAAGGAGGAGAGGCATTAATGCCCAAGCATGCTGAAGCAAGAGAGAGAGAGAGGGAGAAAGAGGGATAGGAGGGTGAGAGAGAGAGATATAGGGAGAGAGAGAGGGTGATCAAGAGGGTTTGTTTCCCTTCCACTCCTTAGAGGGAGGGTGACCAAACATGCTTTTCTTTGTCTCTCTTCTGAGTTATTCCCTTCCTTGCAAGATTAATCTCCACCTTGCAAGCTTAACTTCCTCCTTGATTGGCCTCGCTATTTGAGAAGGAGATTCTTGAAAATCTCATGGGAATTGCACATCGAAGAAAGGACATTCGTGAATGGCCCCCAAGCAAAGTATGTCAAATGTAGGCGGAGATCCCATGATCTGCAACGCAACCTCAGGCAAAGGCATCACTGCCAATCTAGTTGCCATACCGTTCGTAAGTAATGTATTTCAAAATTGATGGATGCTTGCTTTGATTTCCGCATGAGATGCATTAGTCCGTACTATGCCACACGAGAATAGGTTAACTAAAAGGATAAATTTCATCTCAAGTATTCGAAGATGGAGTTTGCGAAGTGCATGTGTCAAGAGAAGTAAATTGCTTCACGTTGCTATGCGTTAAAATCCATACATAGCATAACATAGATTGCATGACATAGATTTCATTTTTGTACTTTTTATCAAATCATGAGTGATTAAGCACTGAGTCCATCTGCAAAGCATGTTTTGGGGTTAGGACACTTTGCATTGAACAAAGATAGGTACACTAGAAAAATTATTTCTCTTTGTTAGATATGATCAATGCCCCCACCCTCATTAGATGCTACCAATGATCCATGGTGCTCAAAGTTGTAAGGCCCCCATTATGAGGAGAAGCCAAATGTGAGCCCGGACATTGGTTGAGTCCTGACTTGTATATCAGATGAGGTCTATGTGACCGGATGGCAAAAAGGTGACTGTTGTGGGTCTAATCTTTGGGTTAGATAGAGTGGTTAAGCTGGTAGCAACTCGAGGCACATTGCATTGAGTTGCGTAGTAAGGGAGTTAAAAGGGGCCCCTATTGTGGGGTCCGGGGGCCGCGGAAGCGGCCCCTGGCTGGGGGGTCCCAGGGGGGCCAGCGGCCCCCCTGGCAGGGGTCCGAGGGCAGCGCCCCCGGCCCGATGATAAAGGGAATATTCCCTGGAATATTCCCTGCCCGACTAGTGGAGGCTCATATGGTAGGTCGGTCAGCAGGCCGACCTAACGACCTTCACGGGCTATAAAAGCTAAACCCCTTCGCAGCCATCTTACACTCATCTTTCACCCAGTCAGAGTTGTTGTTCCAGCTAGCCTTAAGCTCTTCACCTATCTTCTGTCTAGATCGCCATCTAAGCTTCATTTAGTGGAAGCGCACGGGTGGACATAGCCATCTTTGTATCAGTTGTTTGGAGTTAAAGAATTTTACTGATTCTCCTCTTATCTGTTGTGTACTCTCTATCTCTTTCTCAGATTCTGTTCGCTGCGCCGTGTAATATTTTACATGGTATCAGAGCCCAGGGGGCTCTAGAGATCGGAGAGCGTGCAAGAGGCAAAGGCTTCAACAGCAAAGAGAAACGATGTCGACTCCGGGAAGCAGTTCTGGCGCATCAGGAAGCGGTGCAGGAGGTGGTGCTGCTGTACCGGCTATTCAAACACTGAGGATTCGTCCACCAACCTTCAGCGAAGGCAAGTTAGATGGTACAAACTACACCTTGTGGAAGTTCAAAATTACAACTATCCTTGATTCTTATGAGCTTCTGGAGACTGTGCTGGGGACTGACGCAGAACCATAGCCTATCCCCGACCCATCAAATCCTAGTGTGATGATTCCTCCGAATGCAGATCTTCTACGAGCTTGGAAACGAAGGAATGCAGATGCATTGTGTGCCTTAGTTACAAGCTGTTCTGACAGTGTTTTGACTCTGATTCAGCATACAGCCAAAGCGTCAGAGGCTTGGAATGTACTAAGGAGTCAGTATGAAACACGAAACCAAACAAGGATTCAAAACTTGGAGAATCAACTAGCAGCAGAGAAGTTTGCTGAAGGAGAGACGGTTGAAGCATTCATCACTCGGATTAAGAATCTGCGCGACCAGATGGCTGGCGCTGGGATACAAAAGACTAGCGAAGAGCTAGCTCGGAGGTGTCTTCGGATTTGTCCACAAAAGTTTGATGGACTAGTAACTGCCCTTAATACTCAGGTGAGACCTCAAGCTTTGACTTTTGAGGAGTTTTGTGCATTATTAATGGAGGAGGAGTTGAGGCTGAAAGCCCGAGAAGGAAGCAACAATGGAGATGCTGCATTCTCTGCCAATGCAAAAGGCAAAGGTGTTTCCTCCACCAAAAATGATGGTGACAAAAAGAAGAAGGGCGGCAAGAAGAAGTTTCAAGGAGAGTGCTTCTACTGTAAGAAGAAAGGACATGCAATTGCAGATTGTTGTGTCAAGAAGGCAGATGAAAAGAATGGTACCCTTAAAAGTAAAGGGAAAGAGACAGCCAATACGGCTGAAGTAGAGTTGGAATTATTCATGGCGACCATAGAGGAAGTGTGCTCCTCGGCGCAAGAAGAATCTACCACTGACTCTTGGGTGTTGGATAGTGGGGCCTCCCGTCACATGACCAACAAGAAATGTCTATACAGTTCTATGCAGCCTCTACAAGAATCCATCACTGTGACGGTTGGAAATGATGCTAAATGCCCTGCTGCGGGCACATGTACTATTTCTTTTGTTGCTGCAAATGGTGAAGTCAAAAAGCTTTCAAATGTGTTGTATGTTCCCGAAATCAGGAGAAATCTCTTATCAGTTGCTGCCATCACTGATCTTGGTCATGAAGTGAGGTTCAAGAAGACAGGTGCAGAAATTATTGATAGTGCTGGCACAATTGTTGGCAAAGGAGAAAGAAGGAACAACCTGTATGAGCTAAGTGCTCTTACAGCCACCGCTGGAGTGGGCACAAGTAAGCTTTGGCATGAAAGGTTTGGACACATCGGATTTGCAGTATTGAAGGAGATGCAAAAGCAAGGTATGGTTGCTCACCTACCTACAATAACTGAATTGAAGGAACCATGTGAAGCTTGTATGATGGGCAAGCAACAGAGAAAGGCATTTCCACAAGAAAGCAAGAATAGAGCACATGCTCCTCTAGAGTTGGTGCATGCTGACTTGTGTGGTAAGATGCCTACACAGGCCTTGGGGGGATCTTCTTATTTTATGTTGATTGTCGACGACTACAGTAGGAAGATGTGGGTGTACTTCCTTCGTGATAAGGCTCAAGCTTTTGGTAAGTTTAAAGAATGGCTAATACTTGTTGAGAATGAAACAGGGAAAAGTGTGAAGAAATTTAGAACAGATGGTGGTGGTGAGTTCAACTCAAAGGAGTTTGAAGGCTTTTGCAAGAGCAAAGGGATCAAGCGTCAATTGACGACGTCTCACACACCTCAGCAGAATGGTGTTGTGGAACGCAGGAATCGTACCATTGTGGAGATGGCAAGATGCATGCTAAAGGGCAAGGGATTGCCTAACCATTTTTGGGCTGAAGCTGTTAATACTGCAGTCTACATTCTAAATCGGAGCTACACAAAGGCTCTCAAGGGAAAAACACCTCATGAGGCTTACACTGGTAAGAAACCATCTGTTTCACATTTCAGAATTTTTGGATGTGAATGTTATGCACATGTTCCAGATGAGAAGAGAAACAAGTTACAACCAAAAAGCAGAAAATGTATCTTCTTGGGTTATAGTGATGAGCAGAAGGCTTACAAGTTATATGACCAAGAGGCAAAGAAGATCATCGCAAGCTGTGATGTGGTGTTCAAGGAGGAGCCGCATACAGTGGAGGAGGAGAAGGCAAGGTCTTCCACTTTATCATCAAGCGAAGAAGTAGTCCACTATGAACCTGTCCCGAGAGCTATCCCTATCCTTAAGGAGGAGGAAGCATCATCTTCAGATGATGAGGAAAAAGTTCACCAACTTGACATCACCCCACCAGAAAAGCCATTGCCGCGCTGGGTGAAGCAGCTCTATGACCACAATAATCCTATGCCTGCATCTGTTGAGGAGAAGGCAGACGGACCAAGGAGGTCTCAGAGAATAGAGGAGCAAAGGAGGGCTTCTGCTCACATAGTCAACATGGCCTTGATGGTTGAGATTATGAGAGAAGTAAAGGAGCCAACTGACTTAGAAGAAGCACTTGCAGATCCATCATGGAAGGCTGCTATGCAGGCGGAGTATGACAGCATAATGAAGAATGACACTTGGGAGCTAGTGGATCGGCCAGCAAAGCGGAAGATTATTGGCACCAAGTGGATCTGGAAGGTAAAGTACAAGGCTGATGGTACCTTAGAAAAGTACAAAGCTAGACTGGTTGCCCAAGGATTTTCACAAGTTGAAGGGTTTGATTTTCAAGAGTCATTTGCCCCAACTGCCAGAATGACCACTATTCGCACGGTACTTGCAGTGGCTGCCCACAAGAAGTGGCCAGTGTACCAAATGGATGTTAAGTCAGCGTTCTTAAATGGTGACCTCAAGGAGGAGGTGTACGTGGCTCAGCCACCAGGGTTTGAGGCCCCCCATTCTGAGAACAAAGTGTGTAAACTGAAGAAGGCATTGTATGGGCTGAAACAAGCCCCCAGAGCATGGTACCAGCGGATAGATAGGTTCTTTTTAAACCTAAACTTCAAAAGATGTGCCTCAGATGCTAACTTGTATGTTTACAGGGATGGTAAAAAGTCTGTAGTGATTGTCCTATATGTGGACGACCTTCTTATTACAGGTGACTATGAAGATATGATCAACCAAACTCGAAAGGCTTTGAGTTTTGAGTTTGAAATGACAGACTTGGGCTTGCTGCACTATTGTTTGGGGATTGAAGTCTGGCAAGAGCCAGGAAAGATCTTCATCTCTCAGAAGAAGTATGCATGGGAGATCTTGAAGGCATTTGGCATGACCGAGTGCAAGGAGATAGCTACACCTATGGAGGTGAATGCAAAGTTATCCGTCGAGGATACATCAGCATTAGCAGACATTGGGAGGTATAGGAGGTTGGTCGGCAGTCTGATCTACTTGTGTAACACCAGACCAGATATCAGTTTTGCTGTTGGTGTTTTGAGCAGGTTCTCAAACAAACCTCATGAGAGTCATTGGAAGGCTGGGATGCGGGTGCTCAGATACTTGAAGAGAACTCTTGACTATGGTATCACATACAGTTTCGGAACTTCTCTTGTGGGGAACTGTGACTCAGATTGGGCAGGAGACATTGATTCCAGGAAGTCAGTTTCTGGTTATTATTTCTCTTTGGGTTCAGGAATTTTTTCTTGGATTAGTAAGAAGCAACCAACAGTGGCATTGTCTTCTATCGAAGCAGAGTACAAGGCAGCTTGTTTTGCTGCATGTGAGGCCGTATGGTTGAGAAGGATTCTATGGCATATGGGAGTGCAGGATGAAGAACCAACTGTGCTGAGATGTGACAATCAGAGTTGCATCGCCATCGCCAAAAATCCAGTGTTTCATGCACGCACCAAACATATAGAGATCCAGTATCACTATGTGCGTGATTTGATGGAGGATGGGATAGTGGAACTGGTCTACTGTCCAACAGAGGAGAATGGAGCAGATATCTTCACCAAAGCACTTACGAAGGATCTGCTTCAAGTTCATCTTCAGAGACTCGGCATTGGGCCGAGGAGATAGTTCACCTATGGGTGGACATTGAGGGGGGGTGTTAGATATGATCAATGCCCCCACCCTCATTAGGTGCTACCAATGATCCATGGTGCTCAAAGATGTAAGGCCCCCATTATGAGGAGAAGCCAAATGTGAGCTCGGACATTGGTTGAGTCCTGACTTGTATATCAGATGAGGTCTATGTGACCGGATGGCAAAAAGGTGACTGTTGTGGGTCTAATCTTTGGGTTAGATAGAGTGGTTAAGCTGGTAGCAACTCAAGGCACATTGCATTGAGTTGAGTAGTAAGGGAGTTAAAAGGGGCCCCTATTGTGGGGTCCGGGGGCCGCGAAAGCGGCCCTTGGCTGGGGGGTCCCAGGGGGGCCAGCGGCCCCCCTGGCGGGGGTCCGGGGGCAGCGCCCCCGGCCCGATGGTAAAGGGAATATTCCCTGGCCGACTAGTGGAGTCTCATATGGTAGGTCGGTCAGCAGGCCGACCTAACGACCTTCGCGGGCTATAAAAGCTAAACCCCTTCGCAGCCATCTTACACTCATCTTTCACCCAGTCAGAGTTGTTGTTCCAGCTAGCCTTAAGCTCTTCACCTATCTTCTGTCTAGATCGCCATCTAAGCTTCATTTAGTGGAAGCGCACGGGTGGACAGAGCCATCTTTGTATCAGTTGTTTGGAGTTAAAGAATTTTACTGATTCTCCTCTTATCTGTTGTGTACTCTCTATCTCTTTCTCAGATTCTGTTCGCTGCGCCGTGTAATATTTTACACTCTTTACAAGACATGAGGGGGGTTTGAGCTTTTCTTGAAGAAGGTATATCAAAAGACAATATTTCATGCATTTAGTTGTAGGATTTATGTTGGAAGAGAGAGGGAGAGAGACAATGTAATGGAGCAGCAACCTGACCTTCAGGTCGTTCATCATATTCCATTATTTCATAGACTACTAACATAATATAAGTGTATACAATAGTATTAAGGTTCGTAGGACCATTCACACTGGGTCTAAGACCACCGAATTATTTAATGTCCCACACTTGCTGATACAGTTGGACATAGCTATTGTTGGTTATACATACTGACAGGAGAGTAATGGGAGCTTGATATTCTAACACTCCCCCTCAAGCTCAAATCATCTGATGAACTCAAAGTAGTTGTATGAAACTACTAAACTTATCTTTACCCAAAGACTTGGTAAAGATATTTGTAACGTGTTCATCAGTCTTCACATGCATAAGATCTACTCTCCTTGCAAGAACCATCTCTCTGATAAAATGGTAGTGTACCTCTATGTGCTTTGTCATGGCATGGTATACTGGATTCGTTGCCAGGAGTACACTACTGAGATTGTCGCATAATAAGGTCACTGGAGCATCCATCTGAATATCCAAATCAGCCCCATAAGCTTGAGAAGCCATGAAATCTCACATGCTGCCAATGCAGCACCCCTGTACTCTGCCTCAGTGCTAGACAATGCAATCGTTGGTTGCTTCTTGCTGCTCCAGCTGATCATGCCACTTCCAAAGCCAAAAGCATAACCACTCGTAGATCTGCAATCATATGAGCATCTTGCCCAATCCGCATCTGTGTATCCAACTAGTTTCAAGGGCTTATCTCTCATATAGAACAACCCATAATCTACAGTGGACTTAACATATCTCATAATCTGCCTAACAGCATCCAAATGTGGCTTCCTGGGCTTTTGCATAAACTGACTTATGAGCTCAATTGCATAACTCAAATCCAGCCTAGTGATGATGGTCAAGTAGATTAGACTTCCAATCATCTGCATGTACATAGTCACATCCTGAATTTCAGCTCCAGTGCTAATGTCCAGCTTGATATTCTAATCAAGGGGTGTATCCAATGGTTTGCATTCAGCCATGCCATACTTCTTCAGCATTTCCATGGCATAATGTTTCTGCATCAACCATAAACCATTTTCAGCCTTGATTACCTCAATACCCAAACAGTATTTCAATTCACCTAGATCTTTCATGTCAAATTCAGATTTCAGCATCTTCATTACATGCTGTATGCCCAAGTCATCATCACCAATGATTATCAAATCATCAACATATATGACCAGCACTACCAATCCACTGTTGGTCTTCTTTGTAAATAGGATGTGATCAGCCCTACCAACAGTAAAGCCCAACCTCTGCAAAGTAGTTACTGATCCTAGCATGCCAAGCTCTCGGAGCCTGCTTCAGCCCATACAGTGCCTTTTTTAGCTTGCATACATAATGTTGAAAATCAGGGTGAATATACCCTTCTGGCTGAACCATATAGACATCCTCTGCTAAGTCACCGTTAAGAAATGCATTCTTAACGTCCATTTGCTGTAATTTCCATCCTCTAGCAACAACCAAAGCAATCACAATGCGTATGGTTGCCATTTTGGCAACATGGCTGAATGTTTCCTCATAATCAAGTCCATACTATTGGACATACCGCTTAGCAACCAGCCTGGCTTTGTACCTTTCCACACTGCCATCTGACTTGCATTTGATTTTGTAGACCCATTTGCAGCCAATGGTCTTTTTTCCTTCAGGAAGTGGCACAAGATCTCATGTCTTACTTTCAGCCAAGGCATTCATTTCTTCATCCATAGCTGCACACCGGTTCTCATTTTCCACTGCTTTAGCATATGTACCTCGTTCTTTGATCTCCATCACTTTTGTCATGTAAGCATAATGCTTTGCAGTGTAGCCACTATATGTCAACCTGTCAACAAGGTATCTAACCCTCTGTGAGCGTCTAAGCTGTGGTGCACTTCTCGATTTCCCTCTCTCATGAGGCGGAATGTACCTGCTCTGCCTTGCGCTAGGCGTATAGACAGTCGGAATACCAAGTTCACTGTCTAAAGTGTCAGTAGACTCATATCTAGAAGTCATCCTACCAAGTGTCATCATCCCAGATACATCCTCAGTAACTTTCTCTTTTTCTTTGTCCGCGACATTGTATCTCCCCCTCACTGACATACTAGTGTCAATGGATGGTGAGCTCCTCAATCTCCCTGTCCATGGAGATATTGTCTGACTACTAGGTCCTGTCATAGTAGTGCTCTGCTACATATCAACTGTAGATACATGAGTGGAAGGCATATCCGATGGCACTGCTACCGGTGATACATACCAAGAACCCATCTCATCAAAAATAACATCCCTGCTCACCAAGGTCTCCTTGGTAGAGGGATCATAGCATTTTTATACCTTCTTCTCTTGCGAATATCCAATGAAGACACACTTATGCACTTTTGGATCCAGCTTCTTCCTTTTTCCATTTGGAATATGCACATAAGCAAGACAGCCAAAGACTTTCATGTGACTTACATCCGGCTTATAGCCATACAGCTTCTCAAATGGTGTCATCTCATGAATACCTGTAGTGGGAGTCCGATTCAAGTTATACATGGTTGTCATAGCAACCTTAGCCCAATAATAGAATGGCATCTTCTTCTCATTCATCATGGCATGAGCAGCTTCCATCAAGACCCTGTTCTTCCTTTCAACTACCCCATTTTGTTGAGGAGTGTATATATGTGATTTTTTTTGCATGGGCAAACATTCAGGTCTGGCAAGGTAGCATGGGCAAACATGGCTGAATTCAGGTCTGGCAAGGTAGCATCAAGAGTAAACATTTTGCCATTCCTGTGACCATGAGCTATTAACTTGCATCCATTACCAAACTCTTCAATAAAGCAACCATACTTGTTGAATCTAACCTGCAAGTTCTGCTTCGTCATCAGACCAACAGACAATAGGTTCTTCGTAAACGAAGGAACATGAAATACATCATGCAAATTTTTCTTTTTGCCATCATGAACTACAAGAGGCACTTTGCCTTTATGCTCAATGCTATGCTGTGTGTCATCACCTGTACAGACATAGCCATTTTTTTCAGCCACCATATCAGTGAGCCAATCACCGTGAGGAGTCATGTGATTCAATGCCCCTGAATCAATGTACCAAACTACATCATCAGTGCATTTTTCAGCAACTTTGTCTTTTACATACTAAATGGGAAATAATCTATCTCCTGAAGTATCTTCTGCCTGACTAGATGTAGCAAAATGCCCATGTTTTTTGCCTTTATGATTGCCCTGCTTCTTCCGTTCAGTCCTGGGCAATATGCCCATACTTCCCCCGTAGTAATGACAATCCTTATCCTTGTTTGGATTGTCAGATAGACGCTGCTGTTGCCATGAGCCTCTACCTCTAGGGCTAGATCTCCCCCTGCCTCTAAAGTTTCCACCACCTCTTGCATTCGATATCTACTGATTGTTATTGCCATAGGATGCATTTTGCTAGCCTCCTCTACCAAATCCATAGCCTCTACCACGGTTTCCAAGGCCACGTTGATTGGAATAGAAAACTGCATCCTTGTTTTTAGAACTGCTAGATCCTGCAGCCAAACCAAGCTCAACCTCTTCATGGATAAGCAATGCAACCAACTCATTGAAATTAGGCATTTCAGCCCACACAGACACAGAAGTGTCAAAGGACTTATACTCAGGCCCCAAGCCATTCAAGGTCACAGCAACCATGTCTTCATCTTCAACCTATGAACCAACAGATGCCAACTGATCCGCAATGGTCTTAACCTCGTGACATAATCTTGTATAGATCTGCTCTTCCTCTCCATGTTGTTGAACTTCTGCTTCAACTGTATCTTCTTGGCACTTGTGGTTGTGCCATAATACTTGACCAAAATGTCCCATGCATCCTTAGGAGAGATGCAGTTCATTATCTGCATTACCATGGCATCTGAGTTACATAAAGAGAGCCAGTGCAGGACTCTACGAGCTCTTTCTGTCCAAGCTCAGTGTAATCGTCTCTGATTAGCCGTAGGTTGATCTGGGACCTCAGGTTCAGCTTCCGCTCTAGTCACCAACTCCCAATAGCCTTTCCCTATTAAGAAGTTCTCCATGAGGAACTTCCATATGGCATAATTGTTACTATCAAGCTTTTCCTCCACTATCTGGGTTATGTTGTCAGTCCTTTCTGCATTTGCCATGTTGTATCAGACACTATTTAGTCACTGCTTGACTTCCTGCAAGCCAACAAGTCACTTTGACCAACCTCAATCCTTGACTATTTATGAAAGTTTTCTGCAACTATTCTCTGCAAAAAACCAGGGTATTTCATCCCTTTACAACCTCAAAAACATCCACAGACATGTGGTATAACCCGTAGATACATCAGTCAGCACATAGACTTTGCATGTATTGTAACTCTGTGTCATGCAAGCTTATTGCAGTAAAGAGAATACGCAGTCTGAAACCTGTAATTTTTCAGTAACCAGTAGTGAATTTACTATCAAAAACCACTTTAAAACATGTCATACATGTTCCCAGACATTTGCTAGTATATGTAGGCAACTAGACATAGTCATACGGGCACAAAACAGTGCATATCCAGCAAGTACAAGTGACATAAATTTGCTCATAGATTGTATACAGCCAATAAACTATCAAACCAAGATGTATTTCAGCCCAAGAGATCCTCATTCCACTTCATACATATGCCATTGTGTGTAGGGATTAATACATAACCATACGGGCATTCGCAGACTCTCTGTCTTCAAGAAGTAATGTCAAAAAGTACATGGACTGTTTATGACCAGCCAATACACTGTCAAAGCATTTGTTCTCTGATTCAGATTTCAGTTTTTAAGAGCCTTCAATGCTCATCTCAATGCTCATGGCATTCAACAATCATATCCCGTACCATACAACTCCCTGTAGGTAACAAAAAGCATGTATTTCTTCAAGTCAATGAGTGTATGATGATGGCAGTTTTATGACAGTTTTCAGCTTGTCATAAAATTTCAGATCTGAATATTTTATCAGTAAAATGCAATCCAAATGCATCAAACTCAATACATATGCTTTCTGAATGAACCCTCACTTCAGTAGAGCTCAAAATGCTCATCAAATGGCTTCAAAACTTCAGAAGGACTCTAGTGTATGTTGCCCTGTTCAATGACAGTTTTCAGCCATTAAAAAATTCTCGATTTGAATATTTTTGCCACCAAGACTTCAGCTCATAAGCATATCAACCAATACATATGTCTGCATAAGCATATCTATGCTCAAATCTAATGTCGGAGATACATACATGCTGTGTATTCCCTGTTTGTAACAAACCTGGACTGTATTTCAGATCTGAAGCTCACTATTCCAGCTCATACATAAGCTCCAAACCAAGCAATGGCTTATTAAGGCATCAAAGGACCTTCCAAGAAGAATTTTGAAGCTGGAGATCAACTAGGTAGTGATTGATATCTTCATTAGCAGCAGAAAATGACCATTCAAGATCAAGCGCAAACATGCCAACAACCCTGGAGGTTTCAACAGCAGGTATACTCCACAAGGATAGTTGATGCTTGCTCTTGAGTGCTCAATGAAGCCTCTACAATGCTTCAAATAGGCCAGGACAACCCTCTTGTATAATGACAACCCAAAATGACAAAATGCATACCTTCACAGATACAATGACAGCCTGCACACTGTCAACTTGCTTCTCTTCAACCACTGCCTTGAGTCTTCAAGTTGCAGGTCTTTCTCACAGCTTCATGCCTTCAAGATCCCATCCATGATGGCTTTGATACCATGTTGGAAGAGAGAGGGAGAGAGACAATGTAATGGATCAGCAACCTGACCTTCAGGTCATTCATCATATTCCATTATTTCATAGACTACTAACATAACATAAGTGTATACAATAGTACTAAGGTCCATATACAATAGTACTAAGGTCCGTAGGATCATTCACACTGGGTCTAAGACCACAGACTTATTTAATGTCCCACACTTTGCTGATACAGCTGGACACAGCTAATGTCGGTCATACATATTGACAAGAGAGTAATGGGAGCTTGATATTCTAACAATTTGTGCTTGGAGTTTATTTAAAAGTTATACTTCCTCAATCATATGTTCCTTCGATGATAGAAATCATATGTTTTTTTTGGGTTTGCCTTGCCCCTTGAGAATAAGGGGAGCCATTGATTACATGATCTCATAGGTCTTATTGCACGGATTGATGGTAAATATCGTTCGGATTTATGTTATGAGAGGAAGATGAAGATCATTTTCATGGTCACAAATTGGTTTTACAAGGAGATAGTACTTTTTAAGTACACTTCAGTTTTTTGGGATTACCCACATTAGTTTGCTTGGCTTGTTTTGGAAATTAGATCGGGGGAGCAATGTATGGCAATATAAGTGGAGAAGGGGTGTGTACTTCATGTTAGAAAATAGAGGTGTGAATGAGGAGTGGTTGTTTTATAAGTGATTAGTTGTTTAGGCTGGACTCATTTTTGTCTTGGATGGCTATGTTTTTTTCTCGAGGTCTAGTTAGGTTGATTATGGCAATAGCTTGTTTGTGATGTAAACTGCAATTTTCATCAGTAAGAATTTTCATCCTTCAATTATATGAATGAGACAAATAGCTTTGTTCAGATTTGATATTGATTACTTAAAAAAATAATGTATTGATTGGGTTGTTTTTTTATTTTAAGAAAATGAAATTTCCTCGTGCGGAGCTAGAACTTTTAAAGTAGATGAAGGATTGGTTGTTATAATGTATACTTTGGACCTTCAAAGAGAGCATGTGATTTTGATGATGATTAAGTTGTTTGCCTTGGTGTTTACCTTGAGATATATGAGGGACTATTTTGTTGTTTTCCTAAGGCTTTAGAATGTATTTTGGATGAAATCAAATTATGTGTTTTATAGTTGTTATTGCTCTACATTGTGTATGCTTGAAGCTACAAGAGGCATTGTGTTGTTGGAGTTCCCAGTCAAGTCTAGCGTTTAGACAAAGTTATACATCTTGCTTGGAACTCCTTGTCATCATGTCTTCATGTTGTATGAGAGGATTATCCTTGATCAATGTCCTTGATCAATCCTCTAGTGACATTTTTTTTGGTGCCCCCATTGAGGAGTGTCAAAATTGACTTTGTCATGGCTATTTGATTTGAGGGAGACCTAGTGTTGATTGCTTGTGATTGCTAATTGGTGGAGATGGTTGATGATTTTTTTGAGTTTCATGGTAGTTAGTCCAAGGATCCCCAAAGAGTTTTAGATCAAATGGAGCTATGTTATTTGATCCAAATAGTAACATACCCTAAGGATAAGCTTCATGTTGAGATATCGAGCTCCACTCGTGATACGCCAGGGTGACCGTTGTGTATTTATGTCACCGACTTGTCAGTTGCAGACGCGGTTGGTACACCGCCCATGAATAATAGCTACATGATAGCTATCCTTATCTACTCTAGTTCATGGCTCAGTTAGTATGCCACCTTAGTTAGTTGAGTTTGGTTTGAGACCCATATATAGGGTTCTTTTATTTCTTTGTAAGAGAGTTCTTTTGGCTTACACAACTAAGAAGAGGAAAACTATTTTCAGCCTCCACCCTTGTGTGTGTTCCCCCATTGTGCAAGCAAGAAAGCTTCAAGTGAGACTCCTTCCTTCTCTCCCACAATCTTGACATGGTATCAGAGCCTTGTTCGTGGTAAGGAGCTCAAGAAAGCAAGCCAAGCTCACGGTGTTCTGGTAAGAGGAGGAGTGTTGCTTTCATTTTCTATTTTGGGAGCAGATCTCTGCAGGTAGCACAACCGAAAAGTGCAGGAGTGCATTGTCTCAGGTTGAGACGCCCTTCACGGTGAAGCAAGAAGGCAGTATATGCTGCGGGCAAGGGCTATAGCCCTTGGCGACCTTGTTTTTTTGATTTGAGGCCATTTTGGGGCCTGTTTTGGAGGCGGAAGTTTTCTGCACGCACTCAGGAAAAGGCCCAGTTTTATGATGTGCAACCACTGTTCTACAGGTTGGTGAAAAGCTACTGTAGAAATTGCATCGTATGCTTGTGCACAGAGATATTGGGAGTTACAGAATCATCCCTGTTGCCTGTTGATGCAAAATCGTCACTAGGAAGTGACTGTGTGGTCAAATACCACTTTCGCCAGTTTTGTAGATTTTCCCTTGTGAGGGTGAAGCTGTGTTTTTTGCAGTGACAGAATTTTTTGCAGTGTTCTGTAATGGCATCTGATTCTCTTTCACAGATTGTCACTGAAAAGCTTGACAAGAACAACTTCCAAGCATGGAAGTTTAGAATGACGAATTTCCTTATGGGAAAAGAATATTGGGAATTTGTTGCAGGAAATGAAGAAGAACCAGTTCTTCCTGATGTTCCCAATCGACAGCAAATGCAGGCATTTAAAGCATGGCATGAGAGATCCAGGAAAGTTATGTACTGGCTGTCTATCAGCATTTCAGACTCTATGATTGTGCGTATTCAAGATGCAAGTACGCCAAAGGAGGCATGGGATACTTTGTCAAAAATGTATAGCACAAATAGGCAAGCCAGGAAAATGCAGCTCAAGCAAGAGTTGCATAATGTGCAGAGAGAAAATATGAGCATCAATGACTACCACATGAAGGTGAAGAAGATTGCAGATGCACTTGCTTCCATTGGGTCACCAGTGGAAGATGATGATTTAGTTTCTGTGACCTTGAATGGTCTAGGAAAGGATTATGCACAATTTCGGACATCCATTTCAGTTCGTGAAAGATTTCCTGACTTTGAGGAGTTGATTGCTCTTCTAATTTCTGAGGAGCAGAGAAATGGTGGTGCATCTTCTTCAGGAGGAACTTCAAAAGAAGCTGTCTTCTACTCAAATGTTGGAAGAGGTAGAGGCAGAGGTAGAGGAGGCTGATATGGAGGCCGTGGTAGAAATCAGAATATGCAGCAAACTCAAGAAAACCAGTCCTATGGAGGAGGACGTGGTAACTCTAGAGGCAGGGGGAGCCAAAGAGGTCGTGGTGGATGGCAAAGAGGCCAAAATGCAAACAGTAATGTTGAATGCTACTATTGTGGTAAAATGGGTCATATGGCTAAAGACTGCTATAAAAAGCAGAATGACATCATGAATGGAAAACTGCAACAAGGAAATTATGCATCCTCTAGTAGACAGGGTGATGACAGAAATGAGCATCTGTTTATGGTGCAGCACATGAACAACTCTGTGACAAATGCAGAAGAAAGCAATGATGTATGGTATGTTGACTCAGGTGCATCAAACCACATGACAGGTCATGCAGAATGGATGGAGGATGCAAGGAAAATGGAAAAACCAGGATTTGTGGAGACTGGTGATGATACTGCACATCCTATTGTGCAGATTGGAAAAATTCCTTTGTCTATGCAGGATGGGAAAAAGAAATACCTGTCCGATGTATTTCATGTCCCAAATATCACCAAGAATCTGGTTTCTGTTGGTCAAATGGTTGAGCAGGGCTTGCAGGTAAGATTTAATCCTCATGGATGCTTTGTTGAGGATATGAAAAATAAAGGTCACTTGATAGCAAAAGGAAAGAAGAAGGGTAGAATGTTTACATTGGATGCAGACATGCCTGAATTGAGTGCAGCAATGTTTGCACATGGGACCGGTGTAGTTGCAGATATTGATATCTGGCATAAACGCATTGGTCATGTTAATGTATAGTGACTTAAATCAATGCAGGCCCAAAACATTGTTGCAGGATTGCCCAAATTCAAGGTTGCAGAAATGCATAAGGTATGTGAAGCCTGTCAGTTTGGAAAACACGCAAGGAAACCATTTCCTAGACATATTCAAGAGAGTGAGAAGCCATTGGAATTAATCCACTCTGATGTGTGGACTACTAAAGCTACATCTCTTGGAGGCTGTCATTATTTTGTCAGTTTTATTGATGACTATAGCAGAAAAGTTTGGGTGTATTTTATGAAAAAGAAAAGTGAAGTTTTTGGGCATTTCAAAACCCTTAAAGCTATGGTTGAAAAAGAAACAGGCCTGCAAATAAAATGCCTAAGGTCAGATGGAGAGGGAGAGTACCTCTCAAATGAGTTTGCAAGGTTCCTGCAGGAGCATGGCATAAAGCAGCAATATTCATGCAGTCATACCCCACAACAAAATGGAATTGCAGAAAGGAAAAACATGCATATTGGAGAGGTATCTCGTGCCATGCTCAATGAAAAAGACTTGCCAGATTTTTATTGGGCTAAAGCAGTTGCTACAGCAGTCTACATAATGAACATGACTCCCACTGCAGCAATACATGGAATGACTCCAGAGGAGAGGTATACTGGTAGGAAACCAGATATTTCTCATTTGAAAATTTTTGGTTGCATTGTCTATGTACATGTGCCAGATGAGTTGAGATCCAAGTTGGATCCAAAAGCTGAGAAGTGCATCTTTATTGGTACTCTCTGCAGCAAAAAGGGTATAGATTCTATAACCCTTCTACTCGTAAGTTTACAGTGAGCAGAGATGTTATTTTTGATGAGATGAGTAGCTAGTATAAACCAGTAAATGTGATTGATGATGTAGATGCACAAAATGGTAATGCTGCACAGAATTCACAGCAGCAGTCACAAAATATTAGTGGACCTGGAGCGTCCTCTAGCAGTGGTTCATATTCTTCACCATGGACAGGCAGATTGAGATCAGGAGAATCTTCTCAAAGTAATGCAGATAGTGGTATGCAGGTATCACGAAAAGGAAAAGAGAAGGTTGATCAGCCCATGTTTGATGTGATGCAGGTCACTCTTATGTGGATGGTGAATCCAGTGGCTCAGAATAGAGCATTGATGATGAGTTGGGTATTCCTTCTATTGTTACACTTGGAGTAAGGAAGACCAGGGATGTTTTGAGAGCACTTGGGAGTGAACCTACTTTGCGCAGGTCTACAAGAGCTAGGTATCCTGTGGATAGGCTGAAATATGATGGATTTACAGCCATTCACTATGCATATATGGTCAAACTGATACAGGAACCAGAACCCACTTCTTTTGAGCAAGCCATGGGAAAAGAAAAATGGGAGAAAGCCATGGATGAAGAAATGGATGCCTTAGAAGCAAATGCTACATGGGAATTGGTACCTTTGCCTAAAGGTAAAAATGCAATTGGCTGTAAGTGGGTTTATAAGGTGAAGCACAATGTAGATGGTTCTGTGAACAGATACAAGGCAAGATTAGTAGTCAAGGGGTATGCACAAACATATGGCATTGACTATGAAGAAACATTTAGTCTGGTTGCAAGGATGGCAACCGTAAGAGCAGTCATTGCTATGGCTGCATCAAAGGGATGGTCTTTACATCAGATTTGAGGCCATTTCGAGGCCTATTTTGGAGGCGGAAGTTTTCTACACGCACTCAGGACAAGGCCCAGTTTTATGCTGTGCAGCCACTGTTCTACAGGTCGGTGAATAGCTACTATAAAAATTGAGGCCATTTCGGGGCCTGTTTTGGAGGCAGAAGTTTTCTGCACGCACTCAGGAAAAGACCCAGTTTTATGCTGTGCAGCCACTGTTCTACAGGTCGGTGAGCAGTCATTGATATGGCTGCATCAAAGGGATGGTCTTTACATCAAATTTGAGGCCATTTCGGGGCCTGTTTTGGAGGCGGAAGTTTTCTGCACGCACTCAGGAAAAGGCCCAGTTTTATGCTGTGCAGCCACTGTTCTACAGGTCGATGAATAGTTACTGTAAAAATTGAGGCCATTTCAGGACCTGTTTTTTTGATTTGAGGCCATTTCGGGGCCTGTTTTGGAGGCGGAAGTTTTCTGCACGTACTCAGGAAAAGGCCCAGTTTTATGCTGTGCAGCCACTGTTCTACAGGTCGGTGAATAGTTACTGTAAAAATTGCATTGTATTCTTGTGCGCAGAGACATTGGGAGTTACAGAATCATCCCTGTTGCCTGTTGATGCAAAATCGTCACTAGGAAGTGACTGTGTGGTCAAATACCATTTTCACCAGTTTTGCAGATTTTCCCTTGTGAGGGTGAAGCTGTGGTTTTTGCAGTGACAGAATTTTTTGTAGTCTTCTGTAATGGCATCTGATTCTCTTTCACAGATTGTCACTGAAAAGCTTGACAAGAACAACTTCCAAGCATGGAAGTTTAGAATGACGAATTTCCTTATGGGAAAAGGATATTGGGAATTTGTTGCAGGAAATGAAGAAGAACCAGTTCTTCCTGATGTTCCCAATCAACAGCAAATGCAGGCATTTAAAGCATGGCATGAGAGAGCCAGGAAAGTTATGTATTGGCTATCTATCAGCATTTCAGACTCTATAATTGTGCATATTTAGGATGCAAGTACGCCAAAGGAGGCATGGGATACTTTGTCAAAAATGTATAGCACAAATACGCAAGCTAGGAAAATGCAGCTCAAGCAAGAGTTGCACAATGTGCAAAGAGAAAATATAAGCATCAACGACTACCACATGAAGGTGAAGAAGATTGCACTTGCTTCCATTGGGTCACCAGTGGAAGATGATGATTTAGTTTCTGTGACCTTGAATGGTCTAGGAAAGGATTATGCACAGTTTCGGACATCCATTTCAGTTCGTGAAAGATTTCCTGATTTTGAGGAGCTGATTGCTCTTCTAATTTCTGAGGAGCAAAGAAATGGTGGTGCATCTTCTTCAGGAGGAACTTCAAAAGAAGCTGTCTTCTACTCAAATGCTGGAAGAGGTAGAGGCAGAGGTAGAGGAGGCTGATATGGAGGCCGTGGTAGAAATCAGAATATGCAGCAAACTCAAGAAAACCAGTCCTATGGAGGAGGACATGGTAACTCTAGAGCCAGGGGGAGCCAAAGAGGTCGTGGTGGATGGCAAAGAGGCCAAAATGCAAACAGTAATGTTGAATGCTACTATTGTGGTAAAATGGGTCATATGGATAAAGACTGCTATAAAAAGCAGAATGACATCATGAATGGAAAACTGCAACAAGGAAATTATGCATCCTCTAGTAGACAGGGTGATGACAGAAATGAGCATCTGTTTATGGTGCAGCACATGAACAACTCTGTGACAAATGCAGAAGAAAGCAATGATGTATGGTATGTTGACTCAGGTGCATCAAACCACATGACAGGTCATGCAGAATGGATGGAGGATGCAAGGAAAATGGAAAAACCAGGATTTGTGGAGACTGGTGATGATACTGCACATCCTATTGTGCAGATTGGAAAAATTCCCTTGTCTATGCAGTATGGGGAAAAGAAATACATGTCCGATGTATTTCATGTCCCGAATATCACCAAGAATCTGGTTTCTGTTGGTCAAATGGTTGAACAGGGCTTGCAGGTCAGATTTAATCCTCATGGATGCTTTGTTGAGGATATGAAAAATAAAGGTCGCTTGATAGCAAAAGGAAAGAAGAAGGGCAGAATGTTTACATTGGATGCAGACATGTCTGAATTGAGTGCATCAATGTTTGCACATGGGACCGGTGTAGTTGTAGATATTGATATCTGGCATAAACGCATTGGTCATGTTAATGTACATCGACTTAAATCAATGCAGGCCCAAAATATTGTTGCAGGTTTGCCAAAATTCAAGGTTGCAGAAATGCATAAGGTATGTGAAGCTTGTCAATTTGGAAAACAGGCAAGGAAACCATTTCCTAGACATGTTCAAGAGAGTAAGAAGCCATTGGAATTAATCCACTCTGATGTGTGGACTACTAAAGCTGCATCTCTTGGAGGCTGTCATTATTTTGTCAGTTTTATTGATGACTATAGTAGAAAAGTTTGGGTGTATTTTATGAAAAAGAAAAGTGAAGTTTTTGGGCATTTCAAAACTCTTAAAGCGATGGTTGAAAAAGAAACAGGCCTGCAGATAAAATGCCTAAGGTCAGATGGAGGGGGAGAGTACCTCTCAAATGAGTTTGCAAGGTTCCTGCAGGAGCATGGCATAAAGCAGCAATATTCATGCAGTCATACCCCACAACAAAATGGAATTGCAGAAAGGAAAAACATGCATATTGGAGAGGTATCTCGTGCCATGCTCAATGAAAAAGACTTGCCAGATTTTTATTGGGCTGAAGCAGTTGCTACAGCAGTCTACATAATGAACATGACTCCCACTGCAGCAATACATGGAATGACTCTAGAGGAGAGGTATACTGGTAGGAAACCAGATATTTCTCATTTGAAAATTTTTGGTTGCATTGCCTATGTACATGTGCCAGATGAGTTGAGATCCAAGTTGGATCCAAAAGCTGAGAAGTGCATCTTTATTGGTTACTCTCTGCGGAAAAAAGGTATAGATGCTATAACCCTTCTACTCGTAAGTTTACAGTGAGCAGAGATGTTGTTTTTTATGAGATGAGTAGCTGGTATAAACCAGTTAATGTGATTGATGATGTAGATGCACAAAATGGTAATGCTGCACAGAATTCACAGCAGCAGTTACAAAATATTAGTGGACCTGGAGCGTCCTCTAGCAGTGGTTCACATTCTTCGCCATGGACAGGCAGATTGAGATCAGGAGAATCTTCTCAAAGCAATGCAGATAGTGGTATGTAGGTATCACGAAAAGGAAAAGAGAAGGTTGATCAGCCCATATTTGATGTGAATGCAGGTCACTCTTATGTGGATGGTGAATCCAGTGGCTCAGAACAAAGCATTGATGATGAGTTGGGTATTCCTTCTATTGTTACACCTGGAGTAAGGAAGACCATGGATTTTTTGAGAGCACCTGGGAGTGAACCTACTTTGCGCAGGTCTACGAGAGCTAGGTATCCTGTGGATAGGCTGAAATATGATGGATTTACAGCCATTCACTATGTATATATGGTTAAAGTGATACAGGAACCAGAACCCACTTCTGTTGAGGAAGCCATGGGAAAATAAAAATGGGAGAAAGCCATGGATGAAGAAATGGATGCCTTGGAAGCAAATGCTACATGGGAGTTAGTACATTTGCCTAAAGGTAAAAATGCAATTGGCTGTAAGTGGGTTTATAAGGTGAAGCACAATGCAGATGGTTCTGTGAACAGATACAAGGCAAGATTAGTAGTCAAGGGGTATGCACAAACATATGGCATTGACTATGAAGAAACATTCAGTCCGGTTGCAAGGATGGCAACCGTAAGAGCAGTCATTTCTATGGCTGCATCAAAGGGATGGTCTTTACATCAGATGGATGTAAAGAATGCCTTCTTGCATGGTGATTTGCAAGAAGAGGTCTATATGGAGCAGCCACCAGGTTATGTGAATGCTGTTCATCCTGAGTTTGTTTGCAGGTTGAAGAAAGCCTTGTATGGCTTGAAGCAAGCACCTAGAGCATGGTCTGACAAGATAGGACAGTATCTTGTCACTATTGGCTTTCAGATTTCCAAGGCAGATTTCTCACTTTATGTGAAAAAAACAGAGAAAGGTATTATGCTACTTGTCATTTATGTTGATGATTTGATTATGACAGGTGACAGTGATGAAGATATCCTTCATGTGAAAATGCTATTGAAGCAGAAGTTTGAGATGAAGGATTTGGGAGAGTTGTGTTATTTCTTGGGCATTGAGGTGATTAGATCACCAAGTGGGATACAGCTCTTGCAGAGGCAGTATGGATTGGACATGCTGTCCAAATATGGGATGACAGGCTGCAAGCCTATTTCAGTTCCTTTGGAGCAGAATGTGAAGCTGAGCACAGATGCAGGTGAGCTTCTAGAAGACCCTACTATGTATAGACGCATAGTAGGAAGTTTGATTTATATGACTATTACCAGGCCAGATTTGAGCTATGCTATTGGATTGGTAAGTCAGTTTATGCAGGCTCCAAGGAAACCACATTTGGATACGGCTAGATGCATACTCAGGTATGTGAAGTCCACATTGCAGTATGGACTATTTTATGAGACTGGGGTTCAGATACAGTTGCATGGATACACTGATGCTGATTGGGCTGGTAGTATTTCTGATAGACGATCTACCAGTGGATATGTGTTCTCTTTTGGGAGTGCTACAGTCACTTGGAGTAGCAAGAAACAGCCTACAGTTGCCTTGTCGAGCACAGAGGCTGAGTACAGGGGTGCAGCAATGGCTGCATGTGAGGTAGCTTGGTTGCATAAGCTACTTTATGATATGCATCAGTCTACAGATAGACTAGTTGTCATTTATTGTGACAACATGAGTAGTATACACTTGGCAAATAACCCAGTCTATCATGCTAGAACAAAGCACATTGAGGTGCATTATCACTATGTGCGAGAGAGGGTTTTACTAGGTCTTATTGATCTAGTTTATGTCAGCACAGAGGATCAGGTAGCTGACATATTCACGAAGACATTGGGCGCAGAGAAGCTGCGCAAGTTCAGAGACCTGCTTGGTGTGCAGGAATTGGGATTGAGCTCGAGGGGGAGTGTTGAGATATCGAGCTCCACTCGTGATACACCAGGGTGACCGTTGTGTATTTATGTCATCGACTTGTCAGTTGCAGACACGGTTGGTACACCGCCCATGAATAATAGCTACACGATAGCTATCCTTATCTACTCTAGTTCGTGGCTCAGTTAGTATGCCACCTTAGTTAGTTGAGTTTGGTTTGAGACCCATATATAGGGTTCTTCTATTTCTTTGTACTTGAGTTCTTTTGGCTTACACAACTAAGAAGAGGAAAACTGTTTTCAGCCTCCACCCTTGTGTGTCTTCCCCCATTGTGCAAGCAAGAAAGCTTCAAGCGAGACTCCTTCCTTCTCTCCCACAATCTTGATATTCATATCATTTTTCATGTGTGCCACCAAGTTCGTTGCAGCCTGCGGGAGAGTACACATCCATACTAACCCTAAGAGAGTATTCATGGTTGTGATATCCTTACTCTCAATTGCAAGCTGAAACTGATCATATCTCAAGGAAAGATTTCCCAAAGAATAAATTGATGTACCTACAAAAGCCTTTGCAAATTCATCAACCACAAGACCCAGACCCACATTTCTTATCACTTTATTGATTGGCTGTATGTCTTGAAGAAATCTCAATGTCTCATTCTTTTTTAGTACAATAAACCAACAATTTGAGTACGAGACTGAAGAGGGATCTATGTGTATCGTTTTATTTAGAAAATCCATTAGCTTTGGCAAGTGAGATTTAGACCTCAAGTTCCATGGTACATGTGACATAGTAAATATTACCATAGGAGAGACAACACTCAGATCCACATAACCTGTTTTAGCTGGCTAAAATGAAAATGCTTTCTATGCCTAGTCGATATATTCATAAAGTAGTTTCTTTCAATTGATAAAGGAAACCCTTCTGCACCAACTTTCAATTTCTACTATGTTTTAGGAGCTGTAAACTGATGACCTATATCTTAAGGATCGTGTAAACTTGGCTACCTTGATACTTTCTCATATTGAACCTCACTATTTGATGGAAGTGGCAAAGTAACTAGTTTCACCTTTTTTTCAACCATCTTATATTTTATTTCCACAACCGGTTCAGTCCATTGTTATCCTTCCTTCTAAGCAAACAATGCTATAAACATCATACACATCCAAGGAACATGCTAACAATACTCTATTTTTAGTCTCATTTTTTGCATGTATGGTTGCTAAAATTTTAGCCATAGTGTCATTAATATTCAACCCATAAGAGAGGTCTAAAATGCCTCCCTTTTTAGATAACGACCCCAATGCTCTCAGTTTCTTAGTAGCCCATTTCATAGATATGCATTCAGCCTTGCACATAGCTTCCATAGGATTATACCAACATGAAATCTTTGCTATAAATTGAGAACTCACATGAATTCCTGGTTGATTCACATAAACAGTAAGAAATTGGACTACTTTTCTCATATCCTTGCTTCTAAAGCAAAACCATCACCACATACGTCTTTCCCCTAGTTTAGTGAAGGATTGCTGCCTGTCCCCTTTCTTCTTGTCCCTTCTCATTCAAATTTTCTACCTTCAATTGAGAATCTTGTATGCATTTAACCAATTCATCTAATACATCTTCTCTAATAGTGGGAATATGAGGTGCAGCCATAGGGTTAGCCACCACAGAAGCATGTGGTTTACTGGATACATCAATTGTTTTGCACGTAATAGTGCACAAGCTAGATACATGAAATCTTTCTATTCTTCTATGCTTTTTCACCAATGTAGTGACAACATTCTCAACATGCCTCCACTCTATTTTAAGCTCGGTCTCTATAGTCAGATCCTCTAACAATTCATGAATCTTGTCTTGAAGCTCATGATCTACCACTTGTAGAAATAACTCAATTTTCTCACTCACAAGAGCTTGCTGTTTTGTAAGATCTAACTACTCAAACTAACTTTCAAATTCTCTTAATAACTCTTTAGCTAGAAGATCCTTACTAGGTTTTAGGACCCACTCCTAGAAAATCTTGTGCGTAATCAAACTAGTATCTTCGATGTAAAATTCTTTTGAGAGTGCCTTCTTGAAAACTACCGAGTCAATATCCTATATATACAATTTAGTAACTCGCATTCACATTTCTTGTACAGTCACCTATATAAAATACTAGCTCTATGCAAGTCGAGCCACCCCAAAGAAATCCATCTTTTGATAATAGGTATGAAGATATGAAGATACATTCTTGCCATTAAACGACTTCATCTCTTGCTCTACTACATGATGTAAAGCATTCATCACAATAGTTTTTGTTTGAGTAGAAGTCTACATCACTTGTTGTTTTTGTTGTGCCTACATAAGTATGTTTATACTCTATACTAACTATTGCAAAACATCATTAGAAATTGTGCTTGAAGGTCCTCTCATCCTACCTTTTCTTTTGATGATCTTTCACATCAAGTTCACTAATGTCGAAAGGATTTTAGTTGAAAGGTTTATCCGTGAGGGATGAGAGAGAGAAGTAAGTAGAGAATAGGAGATAGAAGAGAAAAAAAATAATAGGCATGATATTCAAATGAATCCCAAGAATGTTGGAAATCAAGCTCTCTTCAAGACATATCCATACATTATGAATCAATCATAAAACCTTCTGCCAAGTCTGCCAAAGCCTTTATGCAAGATAAAGACAAAGCTCAATGATTCAAAATTTGTATGTATTGTATGTTAAATTTGTTGTACATCCAAGAAAAAGAGTCCAAACAATTCAAATATCAATAGGTTTAGATGATTTTTTCGTAGTAGAAGCCCAAGAACACCATATTGGGGAATATGGGAATTTTTCATAAGTTTGGGAGACGTGGTCAAATCTTTGGATTTGTCATAACTTGTACACTATAACTCCAAATCAAGCGCTCTATAGCTCAATAGATTCCATTTTTGAAGCCTTTTCCAATGATAGGTCACATCATATGAATTTCAGAAACTTATGGGCATGTTATCTGGGTGCCACCTTTTTAGTATTCAAAAAATGGGAATTGGAAGATTCCCAAACTCATTAATATTGTGTTCAAGTACTTTTCCTAGAAGCACTGTATATTGATAGAACATTAGAAGGCAAACAAAAACCTTGTATGGGACTCCAAATACTCTTCAAACTTGTTATTCCTATTATTAGGATAGTCATAAGCTGATTGTTTGATGGCAAAACTCCAAGATAAATGATTCTGGGATTATCTAGACAATGTCTACTACTACTTAGAAGCAATATCCAAGCATTAGATCTCATGGAGCTTCCTGTTATACCCAAAACATGCACCAAATATTAGCTTATTTTTTGCTACCCAAAATAGAAAATGTGATGGTTCCATTGGTTCCAAAAGGGGGTAAGACTGCAAGACGAATGACCAAAATTCACCTGAATCACTCCGTCTTCTCTCTTCCCATTTGAAGTGTTGTTTGTTGCTACCTAAAAATTGTGATCGCACGCTGTGGAAATTGAGTGCTCTTATTTTTTATGAGATTTTTCAAAATTGGCTAAAAGTTACTCACTTTCTACATATCACCGTATTCTAGAATTTTACTACACCTTTTGAGGATATTTACAATAAATAATGGTCAAAATATCAAAAATAGGCTAAAATGGTTCAAAAATTCTGTATTTTTGAACCATCTATACTATGGACACTAACATTAATTACTAATATGACATTGACTCTTTAGATTAGTAAGAAAGCCAGATGATGATGCACTCTAGGGTCTTTTACACTATGTTTGCGTAGGGGCACGATAACATAGGTACACTCACATAAGCACAAATGCTCATCATAGGGATACATGAATACACAAATATGCCTACATGTTCATATTGATGCTCATTCATATTCGCTTTATGCTCATGAGTACAACTAAGTACACGCACATATCTAGGGTGCTTAAGTGAATGTGTAATTGTATGTATTGGGACTTTAGCTATGCAAGATGAGTGTACAATATTCTTAGGTACTTAATAAGTTATGCATGTGTTGTAATATCTTTGTGTGTAGGATGAGGAATCTAAGAGCTATGAATGCTCGAATGGATGTTGGCTATGTGCAATAGTATTCACAAGCATGTACGAGTTTCCACAAGTACACATGGATGCACACTAGCACATTGGGTCACACATGTGTAGTTTCTAGTTCTTACTTGTACTCAAGGATGTATTTTAGGTATATGTCAATATGAAATGTATATTTTTGTGACACTCTTAGATATCCTAGTGCATGATGCAATGTGGATGGTTTATGAATGTGTAGGTACATGTGGTGAGATGCACTGTGTATGTAGTTGGATGTACTTTAGGTACAAATGTATGCACTATCTACAAGCAAATGTATTGTGGATGTAAATGGATATACATGAAGTGTGGTGTGTGGTGATGGATGCACTATGTGTTGAAATTACATAATGTACTAGACAAAATTTGAGCAAGGAGGAGAAAATACATAACAAATATGAGAAGAATAGAAAATGTTTTAATTTTCAGCAAATTGATATAAAGATAGCTCTATCCACGTGTGCACTCCATTGTAAAGCTTAGATGGTGATCAAGACATATGATACGTAAAGAGCTTAAGGGTAGCTAGAAGAACTCTGACTGGGTGAAATATATATTAACGATAGCTTTGAACCAGTATTTCTTTTATAGTCCCAAAAGGTCATCTAGTAGACTTATCTAACCATATTATGGACCTTCTTAGTTGGCCATTAAATATTCTCTTTATCATTAGCCTCAAATCCCCGTCATGGGGTTGCTAGCCCCCCTAAGATCACATAGGCAAAGGCTACTTGCACAGTCCTTTAATCCCAAAATAGGTGTCTTTGATAACTCCCATATCCCATAACTCAATGTATTGTGTCTCGAGTTGCTACTAGCATCACTACTTTATCTATCCTAAAGACTAGGCTCACAAATAGCACTTTTTTACCTTCCAATTGCCCATAAGCCTCATGTGACATACAAGTCAATACCCAACTAGGATCACACATGGCTTCTCCTCATAATGGCGGCCTTACAACTTAAAGCACCATGGATCATTGGTGGCACCTTATGAGGGTGGGGTATTGAGCATATATAACAGCCCTTGTCAAGTTTAAGTGAACTACATCCTTGGCCCAACACTGTGTCTTTAAAGATGGACTAAAAGCAAATCCTGAAAAGAGACAAGAGAGGAGAGGTGAAGTGCTTAAGAGTGCACACACCGTGTCTCTAAAGATGGACTCAAAGCAAATCCTGAAAAGAGACAAGAGAGGAGAGGTGAAGTGCTTAAGAGTGCACACACCGTGTCTCTAAAGATGGACTCAAAGCAAATCCTGAAAAGAGACAAGAGAGGAGAGAGGTGAAGTGCTTAAGAGCGCACACACACAAAAGCAATGGAGACTTGGGAACACACAATGATAGGGTTGAAATCTTTTTCTTCTTCTTTCATTTTCTTCCACACAAGAGAACTAAGTCTAAAATATGATAAAATACTAATATGAAAGTACCACAATATATACACACAGTTAATAAGTGTGAATTTGCTAGGAAAGAAGAGGTGGCACCATAGATGTGCCATAACCAAGGGTGGACTACCTGAGTGTAGTCCAACTGTAGAATTACAAGCCTATCCTCATGATAGTCATCTAATATGATAAAATACTAATATGAAAGTACCACAATATATACACAAAGTTAATAAGTGTGAATTTGCTAGGAAAGAAGAGGTGGCACCATAGATGTGCCATAACCAAGGGTGGACTACCTGAGTGTAGTCCAACTGTAGAATTACAAGCCTATCCTCATGATAGTCATCTAACACGCTAGTGAATAATATTGTGCCACATCACCAAGGCACATAGTGGACTCCAACTCATATAGAGCTCAATATCTCAGTACATCCTTGCAAGTGCAACATGAGCTCATGAAATCTAAGTGTAATCCTGAAGCGTCAAAGCTTCTTTGCACCCAAGGGCTTGGTGAAAATCTGAGCATCTTGTTCATTTGTGTTGACATAAACCAAGTCAATATCATCTGCAATAACCTACTCTTGAATGAAATGGTAATGGATCTCTATGTGTTTGGTCTATGTATGATACACTAGGTTCCTAGCCAATTGAATGCTACTAAGGTTTTCACAATAGATGATAACCTTTTTATCCATCTTCATTTTCAAATCACTAAGTAGCTTGTGTAACCAAGCTATAAGGTGCTTGCCCAGTGGCTGTCTAGGCACACATTTAGTGGTCTATCAAGAAAAAATCTAAGCGTTGCTGCCCGGCACTCCCATGGAATATTCCAGGTTTTGTTACCTAGGGTTTCCCGAATCCGCCTCACAACGGAACGTTTACGATCGAACCCACTAGGATGGACATGAAATTTGGGCTCCTAGTGGCCAAGGTCTCCTAACGACATTCTAGCATTAGATCTTGGATATCCTACTTTACGCAGAGATACCCAATCCGAAGCAGACCCATGTCGCACTTGGTTCAAAGAGAATGGGAAACGGGAGGGATGTGCTACTCAACCTCTTTGCCCATAGGGCATAGTCCCATTCCGGTCCCCTAAAACGACATGAATCGGGTTCTAACCTAACAATACCTAAAGTCGAATGACGATAAAATTGAAAGGTGAGAAGGATCGAAGCTTGCACCCGAGAGCTATGGTGGGAGAGCAAGAGCAAGAAAGAGAGAGACAAGAAATGGGAACTCCAACAGTCACAATGTGTGACCGGGCCTTCCTTTATTCAAACTGTCACTAAAAGAATAAATAATAAAGTGATGGTGATGGGCGCCCGCCACCTGCAGTGTGTAGTGGCAGTGACTATCAGTGTAGTAATACATGGGTGGCTAGGAGAAGGCGCCTTTACCCCCAACAACCTCCCACTTAAATGCAAATCTGCCCTAGTGAGGAGTGAAAAGAAAAAGAAAAAGACAATACAACATGTATACATGTACAACAGGATGAGGAAAGACGTCATCTCATCCCACACCCATGAACCTCCTGAGGAAGGCAAAGCATTCTGTAGAGAGGCTTTTCGTGAGCAGATCTGCAGGATTCTGGTAAGTCGAGATCTTGACAAGATCAACAGACTTGTCCTCAATGACCCCACATATGAAGTGATACCTCACCTCAATGTGTTTCATCTTTGCATGGAAGATTTGATTCTTGGCTAACTGAATAGCACTCATAGAATTCGAATGCAGTGTAGGTAGAGCATCAATACCAAGGTTAGCAACCAAACGACCCAACCAAATGGCCTCCTTGCAAGCCTTAGTGGCTACAACATACTAGGCCTCTATAGTAGAAAGGGCCATGCATTTCTGCACCCTGGACATCCAAGAAGCAGCACCTCCAACATATGTGAATACATAGCCGAAAGTGGACTTCCTACTATCTGCATATCCTGCATAATCAGAGTCAGTGTACCTCATGACTCCTGTATCCTGGCTGCCATAGCATATGCATGTATCTGCAGTGCCGTTCAGGTACCTCATGATACCCTTCACGGCATCCCAATGATTCTTGCCAGGTGTAGTCATATAGCGTGCCACAACACCAACTACAAAGGCAATATCCGGACGAGTGGCTATCATGGCATACATAAGATTGCCCACTGCGGATGCATAGGGAATCTTGGCCATCTCGGCCCTCTGCTCATCTGTCTGCGGACAATCATCCTGTGATACCTTCACATAAGAAGGCAATGGATAGCCAATAGGCTTTACGTCTTGCATGCAAAAGCGCTCAAGGACTTTATGAATGTCCTCCCTTTGTGACAAGTAGAGGAGTCCTTGATGCCTATCACATCTAATGCGCATATCATCCACATAGAGGACCAAAATCAATAAAAAACCATTACAGGCTTTCTTCGTGTAAAGACACGGATCCATAGCACTCTTTCTGTAGCCCTGTGACTGCATAAAGGCATCAAACTTATGATGCCACTCCCTAGGTGCCCGTTTCAAGCCATAAAGACTTTTCTTCAATTTTCACACTAGGTGCTCCCTGTCAGGTTCTGCAAAGCCCTTAGGATGCTCCATATAAATCTTATCATGCAAGTCCCTATGTAAGAAAGCCGTCTTGACATCCATCTGGTATAAATCCAAGTCAAGCTGAGCAACCAAAGCCAAGACTAAGCGTAGGGTGGTCATCTTAACCATAGAAGAAAAGACCTCAACAAAGTCCACACCATGCTCTTGCTTAAAACCCTTTGCTACCAATCTAGCCTTGTATGCCGGCTTGGGGTGTCCAGGGGTACTTTTCAGCTTGTACACCCACTTGCATGGCAAAGCCTTCTTGCCCATAGGCAAGGAAACCAAATCCCAAGTGTCATTCTTATGCAAGGAGTCTATCTTAGACTCCATAGCCCTCTGCCAAGAGTGACTGTCACCCTTGTGCATAGTCTCATCATAAGTGAAAGGCTCTCTTGCATCTGTAACCAAGACATAATGCATCGAGGTCTAAAATCTATAAGGTGGACATCTGTCTCTAGTAGACCATCTCACAGCAAGCTCTGCTACCTGCCCAGCTACCTATCCAACACCCTAACCATGAGCATCTATTGCAGCTGTAGGCTATCCAATTGGCTGTGCGGGAGCTCTTGGCTCCTCTTGAAATATGACCCTGCGGATCTCAACAACTCTCTCAGGCTGCCGATGCATCTTGTCTTCATGGAAGACTACATCATGACTGCGGATGACTTTTTGTGCTTGCGGATCCCAGAGATGGTAACCCATCTCGCCTGCATCCCCATAACCAAGGAAAATGAATTTGACACTCTTAGGATCCAACTTACTTCTCTTGTCCCTGGGCACATGGCAAAATGCCTCACATCCAAAGACATGGAGATATGCATAAGAGGGAGGTTTTCCAGTCCATACCTCCTCTACAACATGGAAATCCAAACCCCTAGAAGGTGATTTGTTTATGACATGCACAGTTGTACTAACTGCCTCAGCCCAAAAGCTCTACGATAGGCCTGCATGGCTAAGCATACTACGTACATGCTCCTGGATGGTTCTATTCATCCGCTCAGCCAAATCATTCTGGGGGGGGGGGGGGTGTAGGGGCCAGTCAATTGATGCTTAATACCCCTCTCATCACATAACTGCTCAAAAGCACGTGAGACATACTCACCCCCATTATTTGTCCTTAGGAATTTTAGCCTATACCGAGACTGGTTCTCAACCAATGCAAGCCATCTCTGAAACACAGCCAAGACATCGGATTTTAGCTTAATGGGATAAGCCCAAACTTTCCGTGAAAAATCATCTATGAACATAAAAAAATACTTTGCACCACCCATAGACTGACAAGGCATGGGTCCACAGACATCTGAATATACCAATGCCAAGGGCTCACTCATGCATGGCCTACCAAACTTCTTACATGTAGACCAGTCTGCCTGCCATAAAGACAATGCTCACATGAATCAAAACATGCATAATCAAGGGGCGGTAAGTATTGCAAACCAGAAAGTATTTTCATTCCCTTAAAAGACATATGGCCCAAACGGGCATGCCAAAGAGATACATGTGGGATAGAACCCACATAAAAAATGTGATCAAGGGAAGAAGCAGATACAATCAAGGGATAGAGGCTGCCAGCCTTGGCACCTCTCACAATCACAAGTTTGCCACGAGTGATCTTCCATGTAGAGTCTCCAAAAGATACATGATAGCCTGCGTCATCAAGCTGTCCAGCTGACAGGAGACTACATGTCAAAGCAGGTACATGACATACATCCTGCATATCAAAATTGCTGCCAGAAGGAAATTGCAGCCTAGCATTACCAATGCCCACAATATCAAGAGAGCTATCATCACCCAAGTGCACAGAACCCGAAACAATACGGTATGAATAAAACCACTCTCGGTAAGGTGTCACATGAAAGGACGCACCTAAGTCCAAGAGCCAACACTGTGCATACATAGAGAGTATCTTTGTCATCTGTGAAGCACTAGAAGAAGCTGCTAGGATATTAATATTAATTAGTTTTTATCTTAATTAGTCTTTAGTTAGTAACCTTACTAACTTATTAATTGACTAACTTTCGAACTAACCAACTAACTTTTATTGTGCGGAGATATTACACAAGCTACCTCACTTGCTACAATTGTAGCACCTCTATACTAGTAGATCTCATGTCTAAAATACTACCAACCCAATCTGCATCTGTGTAATCATGCAAGTCCAATGTGTTGGAGCTATATATAGCTCACCCTATCTAGAGTAGGTCTCACCTATATATATGTAGATTGTGATCAATATGATGTAGTCTTTAGGAGTGTATATGATGTGTTTCTTCTCTCCCTATTGCATCTCCACATATATTCTCTCTCTACATGTCAACATGGTATCAGAGCTATCACAACGGACTACAACCAATTCCTTGAAGAAGATAATCATGAAGTATATCTATGTAGTATCTCTCCAATTATTGATTCATGTTCTTTACATGACGTATTGTGTATGTTATGAGCATCTTATGTTATCCTCATCAATCATCATTTAGATTGCATTTATGTTGAATTGTAGATATGCCTTGGTTGGATACCCTAAAAGTTTCTATTTGGAAAACTCTTAAGGGAATGCCTTTCTCAAGAAAACAGGTTTTTTTCATATGCTAGGACTCACAAGATTTCTTCCTGTCAAATTCGTGCTCAATTTGGAGTTCTATGTCAAAAAGTTATGATAGTTTAGGTAAAATGGACTTGAAATTAAAAAACAAAGAGGACAATGGTTTTTGGTGCAGACTTCTACGACACAGTTTTCATCACAATTACTCACACTTGCGTTTCTGCATTTTTGTCAAATTTAGCTAGATCATCATCTATTCTTGGCCAAAAAGTAAAGCAATAAACTTTTGAGTGTTGTTCATATTTCTAATATATTTTGGACCACTTTTTTCTCTCTCACAAGTTTTTTCTATTTTGGTTTGCTTTATTCTTACCCATGTTTCATCTATCTTGAGTCTCTTTCTTTGGAGTATGTTTTTTGAACTAAACATCTTTTCTTACAGCATAGCTTCTGCGTATGATTTGTTGTGCTGCACTTTCATCATCTTGTCATTTCGTACATGGTGTGCAGATTTTGTGATCTTATATTGTACGTATTCTCTTAGCCAGCTATGTCAAATTCGATAATCTTCAATGGATTTCCTTTTGGACAATATTTTGTTTCTCACTTTCAAGGGATAAGGATTCCTTGGCTAGAAAGTAAAGATGTTGCTAATTATTGAAGGCGCTCCATCTTGGATATCTCTATGTAAAGTACGATGCCCATGACCCAATGCTAGAATGCTGTCAGGAGACCTTGACCACTAGGGACCGAAATTTTAGGTCGATCCTAGAGGATTTGGCTGTGAATGTTCCGTTGCAAGGCAGACTCGAGAAACCCTAAGTGATAAACCTCGTGACATTCCAAGAAAGTGGCGGATGGCATCACTTAGACTTGTCTCTCAATGGACAACTAAAGACATGGTTGGATAGCCGATAGGTAGGCGCGTTACAGTTGGTATGAGAGTAAACCTTCATAATGATATGTGAGTGATTAACATATGGTTCATAGACATATCCTAAATAGAGTAACCTAAGTGGTATGACTTGATTGTTAGCACTTTCTGCACCCACGAATGTTGACATGCAATAGAAGAAATTCATTTTTAAGAAAATTAAGGCACCCAAGTTTGGTGGAAAGGGCATAGAGGTCATAACAGAGGCAGAGATATGGATTGAGTCGGTGGATGATTATTTCTTTGCTTTAGGAATTTCCTTTGTCAATCAAGCAATGGTAGCCAAACTTAAGTTAGTTGGCCAGGCTCGAATATGAAGGAAGCAATGGTGCAAAGATCAAGGTATTTCTGAAGTCGTTGTCACTTGGCCTCAATTGAAAGCTGCTGTACGCGGACGATATCTTCTGCTAACCTACCAGACTTTGAAGACGAATGAAATCTTCAAGCTCAAGCAGCTAGAATTAACCGTGGAAGCTTACTACTCAAATTTTGTAACCCTACTAAAATATGCCCCACCTGTGGATATCCCGTAGCGAGTATCCAAGTTTTGCCATTGCTTGACCACTCCTCTGAACCACCATCTTGAAGCAATGCATCCAATAGAATTTCAAGATGCATTACTTCGAGCGAAGCTCATCATCCAAGAACTTGGATCAGGCAATTGTGACAAAGATGATTCCTGAATCAAGACAATCGATGCTATATGTATTACAAGCAAAGCCAATTGTCCATGGAGCTCAGTCCCAAACTAAGAAGAGGACAAATTGGAAACAAATTTTTTGAGATAAAGGACCACTTTGATCCGCTAAAAGGATCCTAGGGAAATTTGGTATAAAGAAGAAAATCCTGCCAAGGACAATTAGGAATCTTGTGACAAAAAATGATAAAGCTCCTCATTGTTTTTATTGCAGTGAGTTAGGTCATTTGGAAAGGGAATGTCCAAAGCACCCTAAACAGTATTACTGTGAGTGCCACAACATTGGACATATCCATGTTAATTAGGATCCAAAGAGAACTTGAATTTACAAGGAATGAAATTTTACAAGATCTAATGATTTAGAATCTCTACTAGATACTTAGGAAAAACCTAGAAGATATTCATGAGATGTAATTACAATAAAATTTTCTCTTGTAATCTAGACTCAGATATATCTAATACAATAAGTTGTTGTTTCAAAAGACCGTATGCTTATGAGTGATTAGAGTGTTGCAACGAATGTGTGATGGGTCCTACTCCACAGGTTCTAGAACAAAATCCCTAGTTCTTTCGAGGTGAGGACATCTCAAGTTCTCTAAGGGGGGGAGAGTGTATAATATCCATGCATACAAACTCCCCCCCTAAAATTTTAATAAAATTAGTTAAAAAAATTTAATCCCACCTCCCTGCCACTGCCGAACAAGTGGTGAGGGGAAGGAGGATGACAATGATGCCGATGCCAAGGAGGGAGAAGAAGTAGATGTCAACGTGGACGAGGATGATGATGATGAAGCACGAGAAGAAGGCGATGTTGATGATTGTGAGGGGGATGCCACATGGCCTGCCACCCCCTTGGCCACCTCTGCAAACTACCGCCATGCATCTATGATTGGTGGAGATACCACCACTCCACCTCCTCTCTGCATCCCCCCCTCCCCCCATGGAATCAAAGGGCGAGGGCTCCACATGATGCTGAGCAACATGTTGAAGAGGAGGAGGCTTTGAACGGAATGCTAAAAGAAAGGAAGGAGGAGAGGCATTGATAGCCAAGCATGCTCAAGCAAGAGAGAGAGAGAGGGATAAAGAGGGATAAAGAGGATGAGAGAGAGACATAGGGGGAGAGAGAGAGAGAGAAAGAGGTGATAGAAAGGGTGAGAGAGAATAAACCAAGGGGGTCCCCCTCCTTTCCGCTCCCATTCTCTCAAGCAAATTAGGAACCACAGGAGAGGTTGAGTTCAATGAGAATTGAAAGAAAAGACTTTGAGGAGGAGAGAGTTAGTTATGCCTATCTCCAGAGAGGTTTGTCCTATTATCTATATATAGGAGGGATGAGTTCAATGAGAATTGAAAGAAAAGTCGTTGAGGAGGAGAGAGTTAGTTATGCCTATCTCCAGAGAGGTTCGTCCTATTATCTATATATAGGAGGGATGAGTTTACTTGTGAGGAATCAATCAAAGTTTGTGGGAAGAAAATTTCTAGGGAGATTGAGGAGAAAAAGGCTTGTTTGACTAATAATAATTGGAGTGAATAATCTAGGAGTGTGAGCTCTTATCCATTGACTATAGATGATTCTAGTAGAGCAACTACTGAGTCACATGATAAGGAGGGATTTACAAATACTACTTTGGAGCATGAGGGCTATGCGGGTGAGTTTTTGATAGACAGAGATGAGCTAGAGATGGATTTGAGTTTGAGGGGAGATAGGAAGAGATAAGAAAGCTTGGAGAGTTGAGGCATGATAAGAACCATGATAGTTTTGATTGTTTTGAGGATGAAAGGAGTGATGACAGTATTGATAGCCTACAATATCAATGGTACAATATATTTATGCAATGTTCTAAGCCATGTATTTATGATGGAGAACTAGCATCCAACATAAGCTTAATTTAGCTAGTTATACTAAGATCACATCATTCAAGAAGTTAAAAGCACATCTCATCCATGTTCATGTTCAAGAAGTCTTGCATTTGTGCTGTAAAGGTTTTGCATTGAATAATGATTAAAGAGTTTACCTTGTGCTGCCAAACCATGAGTTGATTACAACTCACACAATAATTTGGGGAGTATTTTACATTAGAAGATAGTCTTGCACCGTTACAAATATTTCTCACATTCATTGAAAGGAAGATAAAGTTAAGTTAAAATTTTGCATGGTATCACTGTTGATCCCAAGGGGGAGAGCGAAAATGCAGATGGAAAGTTTATCGTGGCTATTCTTGCAAATTTTGAAAATAAATACCATTGCTTTTGTTGGTTGATCAAACAACGCCCTAAATGCTTTTGCATTAAACTAATTGTTGGATTGTGGTATGGATGATTATTCCAAGTGCTTGTGATTGATGGTAAATTCATGGCAGGGGTATGTGATGACAAGTTTCCATGGGGATAAAGGAACATTTTCCTGGAAGATGATATTAGGTTGATTGCCTTGTTTGTGCTTGATTCCTAAATGAATTGATCAAGGAAAGGATATTTTGCACGTGTGGATAATCTCCAAGATCGCACCATTGGGGATTAACCCGAGAGGGCATTGATCATGGACTAAAGGTCGAGTGGTGAAAAGGCCAACCACAGAAATTGTGTTTCACTCCTTGGCTGCTTGGGGTCAGGTGGAGCTTTAGACACCCCTTGCCTAGTCCGGAATGGAGTTGAAGACTGCCATGAGCCGAACATCTCTGGTGTTGGAAGATTCTATTCTAGATAAAGGATGGAAAATTATGGTGCCATGTGATTTGGGCTAGTTACTTCTATAGAAATAATTTCTCCTGTATGGGTAGGACACAAAGATTAACTTGAAGATAAGTTAAGGAGATTGTTTGAACTTGGGTGTTAAAAGGACTGCTTGCACTATTTTCCTGTCTATGCTGTAAATTACATGAAGGAACCCTGTTTTGTAAAAGGATTAATTAAGGAATCTAATTTTAAATGTCACACATAAATGTGATAAGACTTGATTAGATAACTAAAGAATGCCTATTGATAGAAGGGGGTGGGCAGAACCCTCGAAGGGTTTGTCCTATGGTGGAGCGGTACCAAAGAACTAGGAGGCTTCTCACAAGGTTTTGCCGATGTGGATCCCTAGAAATTTTTAGGTTAGAACGTTGATTCATGCCGTTTTAGGGGACCGGAATGGGACTATGCCCTATGGGTAGAGAGGTTGATCAACACATCCCTCTTGTTTCCCATTCTCCTTGAACCAAGTGCGGCATGGGTCAACTTCGGCTAGGGTATCTCTATGTAAAGTAGGATGCCCCTGACACGATGCTAGAATACTATGAGGAGACCTTGACCACTAGGGACTAAAGTTTCAAGTCAATTCTAGTGGGTTTGGCCGCAAATGTTCCGTTGCGAGAGGCGGACTCGAGAAACCCTAAGTGACAAACCTCGTGACATTCCATGGGAGTGCCATGCACCATCACTTAGACTTGTCTCTCGATGGACTGCTAAAAACATGCTTGGATAGCCAATAGGCGGGCATGTTAGTAGGTGAATTGGGTATTTGGCCTCTAATAACAACCCCCAAGACAACACCACAGGATAAAGACCGAGGATCTTCCCACCGAGGATCTTTCCTCAACAAAACCCACGAGACGATACCATTGAACACATGATCGAAAATTCTTGATCACTTTCTCCTTATTGAGACTTCAACTCAACACTTAAACAATCAAAACTTTTAAGCTCAGATTTTACCACTTTTAGAGAAGATCTAATGTGGAAAGAACCATGGCATAGACTCTGACAACAAGAGCTTTCAGATTCACACAATTCTTATTTTTTAGGGATAGCAGTCCCATGCAACAAACTGCTCCACAAAGCATGATCACTTTAAGCATTACAAAATCAGTTGTAGACCCTCTCTGTCATTCTTCCATCAAAGCACACGTAAATGCAAACCAAATACTTAGGGAATCAAAGCTTTATACGGCAAATTCTCATGCCCATTCAACTGCTACAAGCATTTCACAGCTATAGACATTCCATTACTGCATCAAAACCGAGTTTGCATTGATATATCAATGGATAATCATGACGAATTCCATGGGAAATCAAGTTGGTGTTGTAGAAGCTGCTAAATTCACATGTTTCCTCATAAAGCATGGAAATTGCCTCATAAAGCACAGAAACTGCTTCATAGAGCATTACACATAGAATAGCTCATAACTTTCTAACCAGAACTCGGATCACCAAGCTTCAAAAAGAAAAGTTGTAGCTCTCTTTGTAATCTACAATTCTTTAGAACAACTTAGAGTCAAATTCCTTGATCTACTGCCGTGAAACAGCTTTGCACAATTTGCAGTCATAAATTCCTGCACACTTTATATAGCAAACACAACTTCTCTGTTCCAAAAGCATGATCTTACATTGATGAAGAGTCATAGGAGCTTTGAACTTTACAAACTCTGATCCCTTATCTTCTTGGCTGCAAATCCTTTCAGATTTTCTAATAACCTGAGCTTGTGCATTCAACATTCGACCATAATACATATTCCCTATTACATACCCAGTTCCAGATGTAGAGACCTTTCACTTCCATTCTTCTCTGCTGACGTGAAGCCTCACTCAACGACTAGCAAACATCACTCTCATCGTGAAGAAGAACAACCCTTTGCTGTCTTTCACTCATGTTCATACACCAAAACTGATATGCAAACTCTCTGCCCCACAAAGCAGTAGAAGAAAACAAGACAAAAAGGAGACTCTTATTACCATCATCTGAGAACTGAGAACTAGCATCAGCCCATTAACTTTAGCAGCTTTGCCATCTTGCTTCTCAGCTCTAATAACTTCAACTTCACGGTCTCTTTCTTCTGACAATTGTTCTTCTTCTTCTGAGCTTCAGATTTCTCCCTTCTTCAGCCTGCAAGATCTCTCTCTCTCTCTCTCTCTCTCTCTCTCTCTCTCTCTCTCTCTCTCTCTCTCTCTCTCTCTCTCTCTCTCTCTCTCTCTCTGTGTGTTGAACACTTCTCTTCTCTTTTTTCCCAAAAAGAACTACTCTAGTTTTTTCTTTTTCCCTTAAATTTTCAAGTTGCCCCTTGCTTCCCCTTAATTGCTAGATGGCAAACATGCCCCTTGCCACGTAAAATTCCACTTTGTGACTCAAAATCGGAAATGAGAACACATTTTCTTCTCTTCTTGCATGAAGTGCATGTCTCAAAACTTAAATATCTCAACCACGTGGTGTCGAATATGCATGATACCACTTGGGATTTCCGTTTATCAACCAGACTCCCGCTACGGGTAAGTGTTAGAAAGACAAAAAAATGATATTTGCATGTGTTACGCCACTTGACTTCATGAAGCATCATGTCCCCGATTGCTCATTTTCACTCACCATGATTAGCCACCCCCTGGTTTGGAACACAAAGTGTGAACAAACCTTTATTAAAAGCTTCAAAAACATCTGACAAAGACAAATACCTTTTTCTGAAAATCTGCTTCATAGAGCATAGCACAAAACAACTCATAACTTTCTAACCAAACCTCGGATTGCTAAGCTCCGAAAAGGAAAGTTGTAGATCTCTTTCTAATATACCATTCTTTAGAACAACTCAGAGTCAAATTCCTTGATTTGCTATCCTAAAACAGCTCTGCAGTCCTAAATTTCTGCATGTAGTCCACTTCAGACATCAACATTCTAGAGACCATAACTCTTGGATTCTTGCTGGGATCAACACTAAACTTGACAGAGACCTTTTGTAGGTGTCAAATCACATTTTGAATATGCTACCCATCATTTACAACCATCTGATCAACACCAAATTTCAGAAAATTGAATATGCCCCAAACAGTAAATTGGAAGCAACCTATTTTATGTATAGTATGTACATTACTTACATCCCCTTGAGTTACAGGATCCGACATATATATTTCTTTAGACGGAACCCATTGATTCTACTATTGTGAACAATCCCATCTAAATCTTGTAGCAAGTAAGTGCCATTTTCAAACTTCTACTTTATGAGGAAAGGTCCTTCCCATCTAACTCGAAACTTGGTTTGAAAAGTAGAGTCCAAGCTACTGTCATATCTCATAACCAGCATTCCCTCTGCAAGATTCTTATTCTTCAGCTATGTACTAAACCATTCCTTTCTCTTCACAATCTGTTTTTCATAACAATCCATTGTTTGTTGCCTATCCAACTGTAGGGTATGCAAGTTCAGTCCTCTGTCAATTCCCAATTTTGTCTGATATAATTGATGCTTTCTTACAAACTCCATTGTAGGAAACATGACATTCATATGCAATAAAGCATTTTGACCATGTACTAATTAAAAAGGGGTGAATCCTGTACTTGTCTTTTGCATTGTTCTACAAGCCCACAAAGCTTGATGTAGATAATTGTCCCAATCTTTAGGATGATTTTCCACCAACTTAAAGAGAATCTTCTGTAACATTCCATTGAATGCTTCCACCAATCCATTGCACTGAGGATAATAAGGAGTAGAAAATCTGTGTTTCAAGTTTAGTTTCCTTGTTAACTCTCTCAATAGCTTATTTCTAAAGCAAGGACCTTGACCTGTCACTATTTCTAGTGGTATCCCAAATCTGCAGTATATATCCTCCATGAGGAACTAAGTTACATCCTCTTTCTTGCAATTCCTTGTAGCCTTAGCTTCAGGCCATTTGGTCATATAATCAAATGTAGTAATGATGTAAGACTTTTCTATTTTTGTACCAGGAAAAGGTCCAATAAAATCCAAACCCCACTTCTCAAAGGGTCCATAGGCAACAATGGCTTTAGCAGGTTCTGGAATTAGTACCCTTTTTGCATATGACTGGCAAGCATGACAACTTTTACTCCAATGAGCAACATCAACACTTTGACTAGGTCAAGTAAGTCCTGCTAGTAGAATTTTCCTTTTGGTAAGCTCAAAACCAAAATGACCACCACATGTTTCCTCATGATAAGAAGATAAACAAGCAGGAATCTCAAAGCTATCCAACACCCTTCTTAGTACATTATCAATCCCCTTCATGTACAATTGATCATTTATGAGCACATATGCCCTGACCTTTCTGATAATGGCATACCTTTTGTATTTATCAGCCAATGACTTTAACTCCCCAATTTTTAGAAACTCTTCAATCAGGTGAAGGCTTTCCCTACCCTCATATCTAGGATTATCCACCCTCATAGCAACAACATACTGGGAAAGAGCATTTTCAGCCAATTCATGAGCTCTACGGTTGTTTTCCCTACCAACATGCCAAATTTCAAATTTTTGCAATTGCCTCATGAGGCCTTTTATCTTAAACAACCAGTCCTTCAAAATATCTTTATTGGCTTTCCAAACATTTTGAACTTGTCTAACCACCAACATAGCATCTCCTTTTGCAATATCTTTCTGTATCCCGGCTGAATACATTGTTTTAGACCAGCATGTAAACTCGCATATTCAGCTTCATTGTTACTTTGTATCTCTTAACTCTCTTGACTTCTAGAAAATACTTATCGATTTTCAGCATCCATAATGACAAAACCCAATCCTCCCTTTTTCAGCACTCTTCTGTAACTACCATCAAAAAATAGGGTAGCATCTTTATCCTTCATCTCCTCATGAATTTGCAGATGTGGAATCAGTTTCCGTCTTATAATGGTTGCACTTTCAATAGGTTCTTTATAAGTCCAGATATCAACCAAGCTAGCTCTTACAATATCCTTCTTCAAACATGTAAATTCAAATTCTTGCAAAGCCAACAACCACTTAGTAACTCTTGGAGCATTTTCAGCAGATCATAAAACTCGTGGAAGTAACTGGGAACTAGTAAGTACTACAAATGGTTTTTGAATCAAGTATGATTTCCATATTTTAATTGCATATACTAGCCCCCATACCAACAATTCTTCTTCCATCCAAATTTTTTTAGTTGCTCCAATGGATCTGCTTATGTAAAACACTGGCCTCATATAAGACATCTCTTTTCCCTTCTGCATTAAAATGGCTTCCACTGCATTTTTCCCAACACTAATCCTAATGAAGAAAGGTTTATCCCAGTTTGGAGACATAAGAACTGGCAAAGTGCTTAACTTTTCTTTAATTTGCAAGAATGCATCCTCTTCAACTTGCATCCAAACTAAAGGATCCCTTTGAGGAGTTGCTTTCTGTAAAGGAAATACATATTCAACCAACATATGGAATGACCTTGATAGATACCTCAACTTTTGAACAAAGCTCATTAGTTCTTTTACAATTTTTGGACAATCCATAAGAAGTAAAGCCTCCACTTTACTAGGCTCAGGTGAAATACCATTAGCAGACACTTCATGACCCAAGAGTATCACTCTAGTTCTTGCTATCTTACATTTATCAGGGTTCAACTAACCACCATTCTCATCAAGTGTGCAAAAAACTTCATCAAGCTTTTTAGAGTGTAAGGACCTTGAACTATACACACAAAAGTCATCCATAAATACCCGCAAAGATTTCCTAATGAAAGGGGCAAATACCCAACTAACCCATCTTGAAAAGCTGGCGTATGCATTCATCAGACCAAAAGGCATCACTCTATAACAGAAGCATCCCCATGGGGTAATGAACATTGTTTTGTTCTGATCTTCTTCTGCTATTCTGATTTGGAAATATCCAGAGTATCCATCATACACACTGTAAAATTCATGACCAGCCACTTGATCCAAGATCTCATCCTAAAATGGAAGAGGATAGTAGTCCCTCTTAGTAGCTGCATTAAGAGGCTTGAAATCAACACATACTCTCCACTTTCCATTCTTCTTTGGTCTGGTACAACATGAGACACCCATTCTACATCATCAACACGATAGATAAATTCAGCATCAAGCAACTTTTGAATTTAAGCTTTAAGTACATTTTCCTAAATTGTACCAAGTCTTCTAAGTTTTTGAGCCACTGGTTTACACCCTTCTTTCAATTTGATATGGTGCATAATGTTGTTAGTACCCCTCAGTTGGTGGTATTCTATATAGCAAATAGTTTTGGGTATTTTTGAAAAATGGTTGAATATTCATCTCTTTCATCATTAGTCAAGTCATTTCCTAGCATATTCATAAGCTTAGGTAGTCCAACATTCATTTCAAGTTGCTGATCACATGTTTCCTTCATGAAGTATGCACTTCTTGCAGCAATATTTACCACTTTTTCCTCTTTTTCTAAACCCTGGATTGACAACCCGAAGAGATCAACATCCCTAGAGAGTAGGCTAGCTTCCCATTCTCTATCTTCCTCATCAAGGCTAGAATTTTCTGAATCACTACTTTCATCACCTCCAACATCACTTTCATGTCCACTTTGAATGACGGATCCTATTTTCAAACCCTATTTTCATGTCAAAGATCACCCTCTTATGAGCTGGCTTTTCTAGATAGAGTTCCAATTGACATCCATACCAATCTTGTATGTGGATCTCATACCAATCAACCACAGTCGTTCCAAAATGAGAGGATATGCCCCAAGTTTTGCAGGCATAACATGGAAATCCAAACATTCTCTTTGGCCTCCAATGTTGATCTTCAAGTTCTCAATGACTCCCAAGCATTTCACTTTTGAGCTATTTGCCATTTTAACCTTAAACAGTGACTTCCCTATCATTTTAAGATGCATTTGCAACATTGCTTCTTCAGTGATTACACAAACTTGTGCACCACCATCAACATAAACTTGATCAATTTTCCTTCCATGTATCCATGCATCCATGACTGGTATAATATCTTTGACATCTGATAGGTATACCACTCCAACATGCCTAGCTTGGGTTTTTCCTTTCCTGATGCTAACCAAACCATGCCATAGCCTGCTCAAAGATGAGTTCATCTGCAGTAGCTGATCACCATATGTAACATAAGCCTTTTTACCTTTTAAATACTCAAGTAGGTTGTAAGAAACTTGATTGACTCCCAAAGAAAAGTCACCCATTTGAATCTTCCTTCGTTGTCTAGCTCTCCTGCTAGTTTCTAGATCATCTGCAACTTGTTTTCCCTTTTTAATCATTGCTGCCCTTTGAGTTTCAGTTTCAGTATCCCTCTCTCTGACTCTCTTATTTAGCAAAAACATATGTAGTTTCCCCATCATCAGACACACTGGTTTCAATCAGATTCATACCCGATGTGGCTTCATTAGGTATTCTTTCCAACTGTTGCCTAGTTGGTTCAAGTGACCTTTGTTCATATTGAGGTCTAACATCTTGCCTAGCATTCCCTTGTGGCATGGGATACATCTCCCCTCATGTTCTTCTTGGCTAAGGGCAACCAGGAGCAATATGACCTCTCTCCTCGCAATTAAAGCATTCAAAGTTTTCCTATCTATTCCTTGGTCCTCTAAATCTAGGCTGCATTTGGGGTTTCCTTGCCTGCAATAGGCTCATATTAAAATTCAGATTTTCCAATTGTTCCTGCAATTTATTAATCACATCATCATCAGGTTTCCTATGAACTTGTTGAGTGCCATTCTCCACTCTTTCAAATGCCCCATGAAGATTTACAGCTTGCTGTCCTGCATTTCCTACAACATTGTCGGCTTGATGAGGCCGTAAAAACGCATGCCCAACAATACCTCTTGATTGATACGCCCTCAATTGTATTTTCCTTTGCTTTTCCTTGGCTATTTTGACTACATCTTCATACGTATCAAGGACTTTGATCAGAATTTTTTCTCTAATTTTAGGTTTGAGCAATGAAACAAACTTGTCCTTTTTCAAGAACATAATGGGAGGTTGCTCCATACTCTATGTAATTTCTATCCATTTTGCTTCAAATCTCACTGCAAATTTAGACACTTCCTCATTTTCTCCCTAAAACATCTCCTCCAAAGATTTTCATAAACTTTCAGGAGTTTGATTAGTTGCAAACTTTGTAAGGAACTCATTTTTGACTTCATTCCAATTCACCCTTGTCATTTTAGGGGACCGGAATGGGACTATGCCCTATGGGCAGAGAGGTTGATCAACACATCCCTCTTGTTTCCCATTCTCTTTGAACCAAGTGCAGCATGGTCAACTTTGGCTTGGGTATCTCTATGTAAAGTAGGATGCCCATGACACGATGCTAGAATGTTGTGAGGAGACCTTGACCAATAGGGACTAAAGTTTCAAATCAATTCTAGTGGGTTTGGCCGCAAACGTTCCGTTGCGAGGCGGACTCGAGAAACCCTAAGTAACAAACCTCGTGACATTGCATGGGAGTGCTGGGCATCGTCACTTAGACTTGTCTCTCAATGGACTGCTAAAAACATTCCTGGATAGCCAATAGGTGGGGACGTTGGTAGGTGAATTGGGTAGTTGGCCTCTACCAACCCCCAAGACAACACCACATGATAAAGACCGAGGATCTTCACTCAACAAAACCCACGAGACGACACCACTGAACACATGATCGAAAATTCCTGATCACTTTCTCCTTACTTAGAATTCAACTCAACACTTAAATAGTCAAAACTTTCATCAGATTTTACCACATTTAGAGAATATCTGATGCGGAAACAACCATGGCATAGACTCTGACAACAAGAGCTTTCAGATTCACACAACTCCTATTTTTTAAGGATGGCAACCCTACGCAGCAAACTGTTCCACAAAGCATGATCGCTTCAAGCAGTAAAAAATCTGTTGTAGACCCTCTCTGTCATTCTTCCTTCAAAGCACACGTAAATACAAACCAAATACTCAGGGAATCAAAGCTTTATACGGCAAACTCTCATGCCAATTCAACTGCTACAAGCATTTCGCAGCTATAGACATTCCATTACCGCATCAAAACTGAGTTTGCATTGATATATCAATGGATAATCATGATGACTTCCACGGGAAACCAAGTTGGTGTTGCAGAAGCTGCTGAATTCACATGTTTCCTCATAAAGCATGGAAATTGCCTCATAAAGTACAGAAGCTGCTTCATAGAGCATTACACACAGAACAGCTCATAACTTTCTAACGAGACCTCGGATCACTAAGATTCAAAAAGGAAAGTTGTAGCTCTCTTTGTAATCTACAATTCTTCAGAAAAAATCAGAGTCAAATTCCTTGATCTGCTGCCCTAAAACATCTCTACACAGTCTGCAATCATAACTTCCTACACGCTTTATATAGCAAACACAACTTCTATGTTCCAAAAGCACGATCTTGCATTGATGAAGAGTCGCGGGACCTTTGAACTTTACAAACTCTAATCCCTTATCTTCTTGGCTGCAAATCCTTTCAGATTTTCCAATAACCTGAGCTCGTCCATTCAACATTCGACCATAATAATTATCCATGTGTATACAAACTCTCCTCTACATGTGTATAATAACTTTGTCGTGTGATGCATCTAGTCATTCATGAATTTAAATGAAGCATGCAAGTTCCAGCCAATCCACACATATAAATGAGATTCTTATGGAAATATTGACGCGACGCACCTCTAAATGTGCATCAATCACTCGCATCTCTACTTTTGTTGTAGTATATCTTCCCAAGTGCAAATGGTGGGATAATATCTAGCTAAAGCTATGACTACTCCATTGTCTCTGTCATGGGAGCCATCCCAAGAGACTAACAAGAGCCATTATTGCCACCATAGATGCGAAGGTCGCAGTAGAGGATATGTGGGAACTTGTTTTGGTGGTGATCATAATGCCTCTCTACTCCAGTCCACAAGCACAAAAAGCTCAAAAAGATGAAGCAAGGCTACACATCTACTATGGTTATACTAGCAAAGGTGGAATCTTCCAATAGAAAAAGGGATGCCATGAGCTTCATGTGAACCATAATACGTGCTTGTTATAAATGCTTTATCGACCAAGACCTATTTAAGTTCCAAGAAATCGTTGATGGTATCCATAAGAAGTTTCCTAATCCTTTGTGTTTGAGGTCTATAGACCTTAATGCATGAGAAATGATCTAAAAAATGATTGCTAATAAGAGCTTCCAATTTAAAGAGAGAATATAAAAAAATAAGAGGCGGTTACAAGGCTTGGATCGTACAATAATGCTACTTATTGCATCTAGTCTAGAGTGGGCTAAAGCACAAAATAGAGTGGAGTGTGGGATCATCAAACAACAAATATAGAGAGCTGCAATGAATTCAAATGGAGCAATTTGAATAGTGGAATTTTTTGTCAAGGTGTCTTGATACATTTGGAGGCAAATTATGTAAGTATCTATATTTCTTCCTAAGTTCTTTTATGGCAAATTTATGTAAGTATCTATATTTCTTCCTAAGTTCTTTTATGGTAAATTTTTTAATTGATATTTTATTTTTTATTTTATAATTTAATATTTTGGTTCAAGATCCCATTACCTGTTGGCTATCGACAAGCTATACACACTCTCAGGATAAGTTTGACATATGGAAGCACTCATATGAGGAGGATGTCATCATAGAGTAAATATGGCATGGATCATTTAAAGTAAGAATTGAATAGTTTCTTTTTACATAGGCATTAGAAAATTTTAGTTGTTTTCAAGTTTATATTTTTCGTATCTATAGGGCCAACAATATACCAATGTAGATAAAGAGGAAGGGAGACAAGTAGGACTAGGTGATCTGAAAGGTGACGATGGGCATGATGAGGAGGATGATGAAAAGGGTGATGAGCAAATAGGGGATGATAATTTTACCCCCTTCCATGAGTTTTGATCCATGTATATAGTATATTACGTAGGTTATTCCATACTAAAAGCAACAATAGGTCTCTTTGAATTGATGTGAACATCTCTATGACTTGGAACTAATGTAAACATTCTTCTTATATATTTTGTTATGTTTATAGGAATATAATCCAAACTTGGTTATTAGAAAAATATTTTCATAACATATTGTTTGTGTCATATTTTTTTATTTGGAAATTTTAAAAGAAAATGCGGGTTTAATAATTATAAAATGTATTCATTGAGTAAGCAAGAAGGGACCAAAATTAAAAAACAAAGGAGTTGTTGGTTGTTGTGCCCATAATTTTACACAACTAACCACTCTCTCATTTCTTTGTGTGTAGAGATTACGTTTATTTTTACATCCAAAAGCACATGAAAATTGTAGATGGATCATGCTTAAGAAACTATCTAAATTATCTTAAGCCATAGCCAATCTTAGTTCATTCATTAGTAATTGTACTTAGTTATTATAGAATAGTGGGTATCAGATGAGCTGGGATAGATGGAAGCACCTAATACAACCTAAAGATGAGATTAGAGAGGAGTATCGGTACGAGTAATGGCTCTACATTGAATTTTTTTGTTTTTGTTGTCGTTGATGGTAGCATGTTGATGTGGAAATCTCTAAGAATGAATGTAATTTGTTTGGTGTGCGTGTTCTTGTTTTCTCTTTTATATGAGAAAAGTGAAAGTCGGCTAGGTTTGTGTTAGGTCGTTCGTATAATGTAGATACTATATGCATTGCTTTGTTATTTGTTTGGATACATTCACTTCTCATAAATTCACAATCTTGTGTAACTGTGATTTATTTGTGCAAAAGTTTGTTAGTTTGATTATATAAAAGTATCCCGTTGCATTTTATTTTTTGTTTGCATAGCTTCAAAGTCTCTTTATTGTAGGTATAGTTCAACGTTATTAGTGTGTGTCATAGTGATGACGATGAAGTTGTGTATTCTAGATTTGGTATGCTAACGATTATTATATATTTATATTTATATTTATATTTATATTTGCAATGTTATTGTGGTGAATATCATTATAGTAGTTATACTTTGTCATTTTTGTGGTATTTTGGAAGTAGCTATTTGCCATTTGGCTATGGATTATAATTTTTACATTTCTTTTTGGATATTTTGGTACGAATATGTATTGCCCTTATGTAAAGGTAAGAGTAAATATAGGGCTTGCATGGTACAAACTCTTGATAATGTTGAATGTGTAAATCCATGCTTTGCTAACTCCTTCCATAATTTATGAATACTTGTGATCGATGTGAGGAGGTGGCTGTTACTTTACACGAGATTAAAAAAGAAAAAAAAAAACAATACATCCTCAAAGCAGAATGCTTAATCCTCAATACACGACTTAAATGGGCTGGCCACTGCACTGCGCTGCTTGCGTTCGAGCTTTTCCTAAAAACATGGCGGTTTCGTTTCTCTAGTGATCTTTCACAGACGCGGGGCGCATTCTTGCTTTTCGATTTCTCTCTTTTTTCTTAAGTTGCATGTTATTTGACTACTAAAATTTGTTCTTCTTAAGGTTGCCAACGTAACGTATCAACACAGCAAATGAACCCAGATCGTTGAATAGAATTATAGTTGACGCGGCGGCCAGTACGGCTGAAGAACTTGCATGTATAAGTAAGCTGATGCGCCGTGAGGAGATCAGGTTAAAAGCTTAGGAAAACCAGGCGAATCCTGATCTTCCTTAAACTATAATTCATCCATAACTAACCAGCGCATCACTACATATTACAATCCGAGCTGATGGGGAATTCGGCATCGATTGACGACCGCGTTAGCGACGTGAACACAGCGTCGTGTGCTGCAACGGTGCATCGAATATAAGCGAGGTAACTCCTTGCGGTCACAACTTCTGCGCAAGTTGCCTCCACGAGTGGATGCTTCAACGACCCTCTTGCCCACTCTGTAGGTCTCCACTGGAGGAGCACTACTACGTCACTAGTGCAGCTGTAATATCCCGGACACGACCGTGAATTAGAGCTGGAAGAGCTGCACAATAATAAACGTACGTCGCCATATTCGATTAAGCATTATGATTCGCGGATCGCTTTCCTGCAAGAACTCAAGGAAATCCTAAAATTAGAATAATGATGATCATTAAAGCAGATCGTGCAGCCAGCAATGTCAGCAATGTCACCGCTTGAGGGCGCTGGCGCTGTGGCAGTGCTTCAACGCCGCAAATATCAAATTATATGTGATACTGTCGAAAATGAGAGTGCGCTATATTGATCTATCCCTCCAGGATAAGCTGCTAATTCTGACTTTTATATCGTAACGCATAATCAACTCCATGAATAATTACATGATCGCTTGCCCCTGAGCTCTTCATCCTTGCTCTTCGCATTTTTGAAGTCACACGTAGGTAAATATTTCCATGATCGTACCGGTATTTTGTCATGCAACCACCACTAATTAGTTATACTACTGTTAGAAAACCTGCTAGGCTGCATCAACGTGTCGACGGGCAATCTTGGGCTACGCGCAGATTGGTAGACCAGGTCGAGATTTTGGCAGTGATCACCCATGCGCGCCCTTCAGGACGGAACTCTTAAGTGTACTGATGTGTAATGCATAACTAGAGGCGTACATTCCCAACGAGAACACTTTGTACATTTACATCTAGCATTCTCACTATAATGAAATCCTTCTGTAATCTTATAAGAAGTAGTGTGATCTCCCCATGAAAGACAAGAGTAAAGTTCTGACATTGACCTCTCAAAATTGATCTCCATTCATGACATTGTTTCATAAGTGACCATGTCTTAGTTTAACTATCACTAATTTTGTTATCAATATGATGTGTATCAATATTGTTTCAATTCTCTACAAATCCTTACTCAAATTTTCTCTCACATTCTCATCGATGTCACTCTCAGTATCCTTAAAACCTCAATCAAAGTCATCATAAACATCATCAAAAATTCTTGGAGTACACTAACAAGCACATGGCTGCTGCAAAAAGTGCTCAAAAACACGCACAGTTGAGGGCTGCTTTGGAGTGTTGGTGGGCTAGAGTGACCTTAGTGTTGGGGTTTGTTTAACTTAAATTTCTACTAAAGAAGAGCAACAACAAGTTCTAAAGGCTTAAGAAGATAACACTGTTCTTACTTGGTCAAAAGATGGAGCATCTTTTCTATGCCTCTATTGTCCTTCTCAATAGTAGGGTTTTTCTAGAGATTGTCTATTTTTTTTGAAGGAGAACACTCAAACTTTAAAAAATTCTCTTCTTCTATCCTCACAAGGCATTAAGCAAGTAATCTCATGCTTGCCTCTACTGGATAGTCATTGGCCGTATAATCTCAACAAAATCTCTCTCTCTCTCTCAAAATTATTACTTTTATAATTTTCTTTATTAGGTCAACCACTAATGACAAAGCAATCCAATGGGCCTAATCTAATACAACTACCCAACTATAAGACATGATATCATTTACTAGAATTGAATCCCCTAGTGTTGAATAGGCATCACTTATAGCAAGCACCCCAAGAGAAATCAATAATATACCCAAATTTAAGCCACAATTACGCTTCTCAAAACCAAGTATGTATTCAAGGGGAGACAATTTATCAAGATTCTTTAAGGCATGGAGATCCATTGTGCAA